>NC_040018.1:19298745-19553377 GCF_000972845.2 Larimichthys crocea | reverse complement strand
GCTCTCTGTGCTGTTTGATGAATGAAGGGTGCGGTGAGATCAGATGGTTGCTCATTCATTTTTCTCGGATGAAGTGGCCTCTTTTTTTTTTTTTGGACTCGAGGCTCTTAGTCACTCAGGCAGCACTGTGTTTTAGAACATTCTATGGGACGTTATTATTCTCGAATCTGAATCTGAATTGTTTTCCCACTGGACAGTGTAGGGAGCGTGTTTAACCAGCAAAGCAGAGAGCAGAACTATTGCCCACTTAGCAAACTATTTTTGTGGCAGCTTCCTTTTACGACTGGCACAAATGACCGTTAAAGAAGGTTGTCTGAATAGAAAATACAGCACTGTCTACTGAATGAGTGCTCACCGGCACGCCCTCTTCTCACGGTTAACCAGCATCCATAATAAGAAGCGGTGGAGTGCGGACATCTTTCACTAGTCGACTTGTCTTAACTAAAAGCATTGTGGAGCTTTACTCCCAATTACCACTCCTCTCAGTGCTCACTAAATCACACATGTCGTCTTCATGAGCTGCACCTTGTCTGATTTTCCTCCTCCTCCAGCCCGCTGTTGCCCACTCACCCACCGCACTTCTTCCTTGCCCACATTGAGTTTTTTGACCAGCTCGTGGCGTCCATGTATTGCCATGAGAAGAAGAGAGTAACTTTACCTCCAACCTGTCCCCGTTCTATTGAGTGCAAACGGTGGTTGGATTGCCGGAGGTTTAGGCCAGAGCAACAATAGGGACCTCATCGTTTAAGATGTTATGATCTTTAATGGTCTTCCATTACTGTATCGTTATCCTAAAAGCCAGCGTCACTGCTCCCGCTTGATACGCTTTCATAAAAGCGGCCAGGATCATTTGTAGTGGCGTTTAAGTCATTGTTTGAGGGTGGTGCGAATAGTTTGTGAATGTGTGTGTCTGTGTGTTTATAAGAGAGATAGCTGAGGTGCAGTGTATTTTTATCTGGATCATCGATCTGTTTCAACCTCCTCTCCTCTGCTCCTGGGTGTAGAAGCCTTGACCTTCAGTGTGGGAGGTACAATGAGCCAGTGACCTCCGCTCTGGGCCACTGCTGCTACACCTTCCTCACACTCAATAAACACACACAGTGTCACATACACACCTGCTTGCGAGGCAAAAATGTATTTATACGGTGTATCGTAGGTAGAAACATTGAAAGAAAGCAGAAAATTCTAAATGAAAGGTGTAAAGTTCCCTTCCACTCAACTGTCAGACCACACTGTCTGGCAGTTGCTGTACAGTGCAAAGAGTCTCTCCTTTTCACACATGCACACATGGACACCACACACACACACACACACACACACACACACACAACACACACACCAACACACATGACCCATACACACACACAGGGGTCAGGGACTCGAAACACAAGATTCTGTGTCTTTGTTTGTCGTCAGCACCTTCTCAGGCGGTTGAGGTTTCGCCTTCTCCGGAAGCCGCCAGCGCTGCAAGGGGGTCCGTCTGTGCGTGTTTGTGTATCAGAGTGTGAGTGTGTGTGTAAGGTATTGTGTGTCTAACTGTGTGCAAGTGGCTGTTCTGTGTTTTCTGTAGTGTGTGTGTGGTGTGTTGTGTGTGGTGTGGTGTGTGTGTGGTGTGTGGGTGTGTGTGTGTGTGCATTGGAGAACAGAGGTGAGGGCTCAGTAGCTGCAGGGCCCTGTATTGATGTCCGCTGCCTCCCCCCCCCCCGAGGCCCAGCTCTGTGGGATAGTGTGTCAGTAGGACACAAGGCATGGCGCCATCCGTCCTGCTCTACGGGCCAGTAACTAGAATTAATTACAAACCAATCGAATCCGCTGCAGCCAATTGGTAAACTAATTGGTATTCAGCTGCCCATCTAGTCATGGATGGGCAATCTAGCTGTGGCCACTGGTGCTGGCGTGCTAGGTGGGAGCCCCTCAGACAGCTTTTGTTCATTGTAGCTGTGCCCAAACAAGGTACACCCTCTGGCTTTAGACTAGTAAAGCAAAGAGCTGGGTTGTCGCAGGTTTGCTCAATCACTGAAGATCCGAATGGTTCCCAGTGTTGAATTCACTTTCTTCATTAGAAGGCAACCAACATTTGATTTATGTTTTACTTTATTTTACTTCTAGAAATTGTAACAAAATATATTGCAAGTGAATATAAGGTTTAATCACTGTTCTTAATGGGCAGTCGGGCCATGTTTAGCTTTTATTTCCCCAGGTTTTGAGATATCCAGGCACCGAACATTTTGCTACCACCTCAATGAAGGGAAGGTAGTGTGGGAGTGTAGTTTATGTTGCTAACAATGCAAGAGTTTATCAGGCTTTGAACAAAATGAGCATCAACATGGCACCTGCTCGTTAACTGCTGATTGCTTAGAAGGTATACCGTTTACTAGTTCACTTAGTTTAACATGCCCATCTGCCAATTAGCACACAAAAAACAATACAGGTCATTATATTAAGTACTCAATAATTTGACCTAACATGTGCTAAATGAAAGTTAATGTGATCACCAAAATTATTAGAGTGAATGAATGTGTAAACCAAATTCTATAGCAACTCCGATCTTTGTCAAGTCATTTCACTTAATCAAAAATGTGAACCTCATGGTAGTGCTGGAGAAAAAGTCAGATCACCAAAGTTAGTTCTTATCCAAATGTGCGCACAAAATGCCAAGCGCATCAGTCCATAAGTTGAGTACAGTGACCCTCGTTATCGGGGGATACGTTCTAAAAATAACCCACAATAACGAATCCCGCAAAGTAAGTTTTACAATTATTATACATGTTTTAGGCCGTAAAACCCCTAACCACACACTTTTATACACTTTTTACACGATTTTGTACAGTACTCCCTTAATTAATCAGGACGCAGAACACACGTGCGTTCTCACTTAGCCAATCGGACGCAGAACACAGGCACGTTCATACTGTTACGACACGGTAAAATAAAGCATGCAAATGACACTAAAAAAATCGCGAAAAAGCGAGTCCACGAAAAGTGAACCGCGATGTAGCGAGGGACGACTGTATTACACTTTGGACAGACGGACTAACCAACTGACATTAGGCGCATTAGCTAATATTGTGGCATTAGGAAATTAAGTGGCAACATCTACCTTCAAAGACAACCATTACTCTGATATAACACAATGTCAGCATTTTCATGGAGACTGCTTCTTTGTAGACACCAGTAGTTCCAATGAAATAGTGCAGGACTAACCAACTGACATTATGGCGCATTAGCTAACATTGCACTCAGCTAGGTTTTTTGTTAAGATACGTTGCAGTTGAATTTGTTTGTATGTAATTTTTTTCAATTCTTTGAATAGCATGAACAAAATTTTATTCGTCTCGATTGCATTGGTATGCAACAGTAAACTCAAACCCCCTGAAGGCAAGATGACTTTGAGACAGAATCACGAAGAGTAAAGTCTGAAAGATATTTGAAATCAACCAGTTCGTACAACATCTTATCCAAACACTTTTAAGAGCAAAAGTGCTTTGAATGGTGGGACACAATGCCTGTCATCAAAAAGATTGGTGTGACGCATGCAGTAGTAGTATAAATGGCGATAGTTCCCCCTGAAAGCCATTCATGGTATTGTACAAACAAAATGTGACACAAGTGGTTGTGTAAAAAAAAATAAAAAAGAGAGAGATGTTTAAACCGTGCTTACTTTCTCGCCTCTGCACACCTATCTAATAATTGCATGAAGTAGGTGTGAAAGTCAGATTGTCAAGTTACAAAAATAGCAAGATATCATTTCGACTTTGGAAAGGTGTGTTCAGACGTTGTTCAACTGACCAACAAGATACTTCAGTCAAAACATTTAAGTGAGAAAATATGTTTTTGTAAATTGGGTGAAGTTACCCTTTAAAAGTGTACAAGACCCTTCAGAGTCGCATCGTTTTAAACAGAGAACACTGGTCAGGACATGCTTCACTGGCCCTTGTCTGCCCCTGTTGCTTGTTACTTGCGTTGTAGAAGTGGTGGATGTGAGGTTCAGGTTACGACCCGCTCCGACGTGGGACACAATAGAGCCACTGCCCCCACTATTTCCCTCCAGACATTCCCCACAAATGGCCCCATTAGCCGGGACCGATGCCCCTATTCTTCCAGTCCATTCAAGGATACTCTCTTCCTTTCAGCATTTCTATAGCCTCAGTAATAGGTAAGTCCGGTGCTATGGAATCGTGGGAGATAAAGGTGGTAAGCACAAGCAGTCATTTCTTCAGAGACCTTCTGCCAGCTTGTGGTTTCATCCCACTGATGCTGTTTATCACTCCGGTGTCATCCCTGCTTTTGATTGGCTGAGAAAAGACCTCAAAAAGGACAGTTGTCTGTGTTTCAGCGAGCCGTCAACATGTCTGGCTCTTGCCGTTTGGGAGGAAGTGCATGAAGGAGGATGAAAGGCATGTCAAGGTGCCAGGTTTCTGGAGGAACATCAATCTCCCAATTAGGCCTGAAATAACCTGGCCTGACCTGACACTTCCTGTCTGCCTGAGCAGAAAGAGAGAGGAGTGGGAGGACAGGAAGGGAGAGAGAAAGTGTGGGAGACTGAAAATGATACCAAATGAGAATTAGACATTACGCACAGGACCTGCAAGAGAAATGGCACAAGTGAGCATGTGTTATAAGGGAGTGTATAAATGTACAGTCAGCGCTCATGCAGAATGTCTCAGGTTTGACTGTCATTTGTTGCTTACTCAGTGAAATTGTTAACCTTAGTTGTAACATCTGAGTATCAGTACCTCAGTTATGTTATTAAGGCCAGAGGATGCTTCCAGTTTATTGCAGCCTGAGTTTTAAGGCATCTTTTAGTAAAAAAAAAAAGAAGTCTGTTTAAATGATCACAATTTGCAGACCAATTCCATGCTTCAACTTGTCGTCTAAAGTGACAACAATCAAAACTAATGTTTTGAAAAAGCATCCTTGAATTGTTATTTGTAAAGCGCTTAACACCCTAAACACTCAGCTAAGCTGCATCATCAGGACAGTGTGGGTGTGATTTTTATCAGATTTGATGGATGGAAGATTTCAACTTCACAAATGAGCCCCAAGCACTAAAACTGTTGTAATATTGGCAGAAAATAGTGTATTCTTGTAGGACTTCATTACTCTTAGCCAGAATGTTATTGAGAAATGGCCTTAATGTGTTGCTGTGACATCACCTATCACTGGTAGCATATTTTCTTCTATTAGTTCGACTGAAGTTTTGTGAAAAATTAAAAATGCTCACGTCAGCCTCCTCATCTGAAAGTCCTCCAGTTACTGCACAAAGGCACAAAACCTTTCATGTCATTTGTCACGTCTCATCTTATGTAGTGTATCTAGTTCAACGACAGTGTTTCAGGGTAACTCCCACACTCTAATATAGGCACCAGTCATCATGTTAAACCTAGAAAACACACACACCACTGTAACTTGCATCATAAACATTACTGGTCAATGGGCTAAGCAGTATTTCAAAGTAATCCACCAGTTTATTGGCTTAAACAGAATGACCAGTACACCCATAAATTGATTAAAGCATAAAAGTGCAGGCTTTTAAGTAGGTACCCCCTTCCCCGATTTGTGCTTTTAGCACAGACTGTACATTGATTGGCTTACTAGTGCTTTGCATGGGTGCTGGCCTTTTTGTTCCCCATAAGGGTAATAACTCAGTTTACTGAATGTAGAAATGTATTTTACATGAGCTGTTTTTTAGTACTACAAAGATTCCCAGTGGGGAGAGGTAGTAATAGGCAGTTCACTCATCATCACATCAGTAACTAGTGTCGCCTCTCAGGAAAGCTTTGGATGAATTCTTAACTGTCCTTCAAGGAAAAAATCCACCTTTGATCAAAATATATGTTTTTCATTACTTTGATCTTGGGGTGTCTATCTCAGACTCTTTCCCACAGTTGGAAACAAGATCGCCCAAACCAGCCAGATCATGAACCCTTTGTTGATTTACAGTGCTCAGCAACTCAAAAGAGTGACCTGACCTACAGTAAATTTGGTAAAATTAGTGTCCACTGAAATGTCAGCGACGTAAGCGGGTTTTACTGAGATCACAGGTTACCGTTTCTGGTTTCTGGAGAGTTGTGTTCACAAATCAAAAGCTTCTATCCCCTGCATAACACATGGATTTTGTTTTAGGGTGGATTTTCTTGAGCTCAGAGTAGCAGTGAGATCAAGAGTTTCCACCTATTAAGTTAACGCTGCTGATCTGTGCAGGATAAACAGGAATTGCAAACCAGATTAGAGGCACATTCCCTTCTCAGATGCCCAGTCTGCACTGTTAGGATCTCCCAGTTAGGCCAGTGGAGCAAGATGGATGATCAATGGCTTCTCTGAAAATCATTTGTTTAATCTGATTTGTAGGGATTTTCTCTCCTTCAGCAACGGAAACGGTGCACGGCTGGGAGAGAAAAACTGTGGTGAGAGTCTGCTGAAACATTGGTTCAATATGGACATTATTCTGAAACCTGACACCACAGGAAATAGATATTGATCATGATGACCATTTACTCACTCTGTGGCTGCGTGGGGGGCAAAGTGAGACCTACCAAGAAGATTCTTAGTTAGATAGAGATAGCACTCCTGCCATCGGCTTGTTGCAGATACCAGTGTTGTGTTTTTCTTCCAGAGATAAGTCTGATGATATTCTGTATATTTATCATTTTCAATTAACCTCAGAAAAAGAATAAAATTTATTGATTCTACTAACAAGTGTTGTCCGTGTGTCTAAAGCCTGTCCCATACACCTTAATTGTTGTCCAAAAACAATTAAAAACACATAAGGAGCCACTGTCACCGAGTGCTTCATTCTGATGAAGTAGGGCGATTTTTTTATTTGGAGTTGACCCCACAAATAATGTCCTAATGCCATAAATACTTACTTGAGTATGAAAATAGTTCCCCAATAAATACACTGTTTACAGCTGTTTACAGTAAGGTTTACAGAGCCCAACTGATTTGGGAAAATATGGAGCATTTTTTTAAATAAATAAATAAACATCTGACCCGTTTCTAAATTACATCTTTAATTTAGTAATGAATTCAGTAATGAATAGGCTCTTATATTTTCAAATAATTGTGTGCCTTTTATGACTTGTGGAGACAGTGGAGACCGTTTGTGCCATGTACCAGGCCAGCACATATTTTTCTACCGCCAGTAAGAGATGTAGCCATATCCTCTTCTTCTCTCAGCTATTTACGTATCTCCTCTCTTCTCGTTTTTACATTATTCATATCCCAGAAATCTCTTTGCCCAGACACTAAAGCCTGGGCTTTCAACTTCTGTTAGTGTCTGCATTTTTTTATCAAGCTCCTGAGTCTACCTGTGATGTTGAAAAATTAATTAAAGGGACCAAATGCACCAACTAGTCATGCATGTAAAAAGGACAGGCTAATGTCCTTTCAGAATAGCCCAGTTAACCAAGATGCCATGAACAGCCAAACTCACTTCTTGTGTAATATTTCATAAGGTTTCTGCTCTCAAAGGCCCTCATACACCTGTCTCCCTCCCTGTACTACAGATGCTTCATTCTTTCTGTGGGGTTTCCTCCAATTTCTGCAGTTTCTTCACACCACTGGACAGATAACCTATAGGATTGCTAAGGACATATGCAGCTTTTAGTGTGACAAGATCTGGAGATGATTGGATACAGAGCTTGAGTGAAAGATAAGACTACAGGGTTATAATCTTGAGATGCAATTGTCATTATATTACATTATGCCACGAAAACATTGAGGCTTTGGTTAATCTCCCCTGACAAACACACACAATCACACACACTGATGTCATTCTGCAGTTCTTAGTCAATGTATTATTCATGGGAAAATGTATATATGTTTTTTTTTCTTCCACCAGTCTCATCCATGGAATTCCATCAGCATTGATCTGGACAGCAGACAAACAGGATGTACAGGATGAGGAAGGCAGGGAATTCAAGAGGATTTGTCTCGGTTAATACTGTTAAAATTTTAGATATGTAGACTTGATGGGGTTGATGTGTGAGGAGGGACAGACCATACGAGTGTACCTTTGTGTGTGTGAGAGAGGGGGATAGTATGATATCAACAGAATAAATCAATACAGTATGAGAAAGGAGAAAAAGTGTGTTTGTCCTGTTTGGGTTGTTCATTAGGCTCATGTCTCCTGGTGAAAGCTGAGAGTATCACGCACTGTGTGTTGTACAGAATGTGTGGTCTGAAAGATGGTATGGGACCTGAGAACAAATCTGGATTGGGGTTTCCCAGGACAATTAAATGTAGAAATGATCTTTAGCTCCATTGTAGAATAATGTATTTGTAATGTATTTGAGCCTATCAAAATCATAATGCTAGGATATTGATCTTTAACAGGTATAATGTTCACCATCTTATTTGAGCATGTTAGCATGCCAACATTTGCCAATTGGAGCTAAAAAACAAAGTACTGAGGTGGATGTGAATGTAGTTAGTATTACACAGTCCCACCAAGATTTCACGGGCCTTTTTTGAGATAGCTGCGGCCTAAAATGCCTGATGTTGCATGAGGTTTTCAAAAAAATTGAGGTGAAAGTGGTGCTTTTTACATTTTTGTTGCAATTTTGTTGCGGGAGGAAGTGAAAGTTGCGATAAGGGCGTCCCCAGGGGCGAGCCCCGGAGAGCACTAAAGTCCATGGCCCCGGGAAGCAGTGAGGTCCGGGCGGGCGGGCGCTATAAATCTTGCGGCTCCCACCTTCACCCCTCAGCACACCGCTGCGGAGGAAATGTGCGTGGAGAGGTTCCACGAGGGGATCCTCCCGCACTGTGCGGCCGTCCCTGACCCGCCAAGTTTAATCCCCCGGGCAGACTGCGCGGAAGTTGTGGAAAAATCGCATGATTGGTTAAAATTGCAACACCGCCCTGAATTCACAGGGATTCACTGAAGTTGCATGAAGTTGCAAATCGCAACATTGCGAATTCCTGGATGGTCTGATTACAGGTATTTAATCATAAACCTAAGTATCGGACAAAATCAAGTTTTGACCTGATGATGGCATTTAGTGAAAAGTTAGGGGATCAAAGTTATGACAGTTTATCTTCCAGGGACCATGAATGTTTGTACCAAACAACAGCAGTCCATTCAAAAAATGTTGAGATATATTAATGACAAAATAATTTCAAGCTCATGGTGACAGTAATGGGGACCACAAATAACTGAAATAATGGGACTGTTGAAAAATTATATAATTGATATTTTACCCTGATTCCATGAAATCAAATATATCTCTAATACAAATATATTTCTCCAGTTACCTTGTCATGGGAAATGTAATTGTTGTCCAGATTGTGTTCACAGGCAACATTTTAAGTTAAATACATTTCTGCTTGTGGTTACATTTAGGCAACAAATGTTGATTAAAACGGTTAAAATTAGGAAAATATTGTCTCTGGATGTTATACAATACACACATCCTGTCTCATGCTTCAAGTCACTTTTGACTTTTTCAGTATTTAATTTATTCTTAATTAATTAAGCCTCCCCTGTGAGGCAGGTTAAGGTTTTCAGTCACAAGGACATTTAATGTCGACTTTTTAGTGAGTGAATGCAGAGCTGATAAGTGTGGGCAGGTACTGACTTTCTTTGTAGTTGTTGTAATATTAAGTATTCTTTTAAATTAAATTATTTCACTGGCTGTGAAACTTATAGACTCTGTCTTGTGATGTTGAAAAAGTTAAAGATTATTTTCCAGTTCCTTCACAACCATTACGGCTAATCTGCTTTTTTTTTTTCCGTCTCGAAACTTCACTTGAGCTTTTTCTGGTGCTCATTATACCCCTGGCTTTTGAAATAAATAGTTACTGCGTCTGAAAAACAGGAAGAAAAAGCACTTTAACAGTGTCATGTTTTGATGAGGTCTAATTTAAGTTTTCTCAACCTGCTTGTATAATCACTTTCAAAACAGTCCCTATTGCCAGACACAGCAGTGAAACTTAAGACACTCTGTAATAGCTTTAGTCCCTAACTGTTGGCTGTGGCTAATTACAGAGCGTAAATGATAACATCTCTTAAACTGTATAGTAAATGGAGTCTTACAGTGTCATGAAACATATATAAGCAAACACCCAAGCTGCTACACAACAGACCCCTTAACACTGGCCGGCTGAGATATTTTAGACTGAGCGGGATGAGAGATGAGGGTTGAGGTAGTGGAGTGTGGGGGTTGAGCCGACTCCCACAGGAGACAGTGACGCCTAAACAAATTCGATAACCTAACCTTGTTACCCCCAAGTCGCATGGCACAGCCTCCATAATACCCCCTCCATTCAAAACAATAGCTTAAGTAGACAGGCAGGACAGGTTGTGCATAATATACACACTGATGTGCACACATGTTCACACACTGAAAGCCACAAGTGCACACACACGCACACGCACATGCAGTATAATGAATGAGTGGTTGTGAATGGACGGCTGTGTGCACTTAGCACCGAGTGCAGCCAGCCTCGGCCATAGAATGATGAATTGACAGCAGCTTGTAGAGGAGGCTGGATGAGAGGAGAGGAGAGGAGAGGAGAGGAGATGGTTTGCGGGGAACGATTTAGAAGAGAGGAGAGAGGGAGGACTCCGTGGGGAAGGTGATGAAGCATGCAGCTCAGGTTTCCTGTCTCTGATGTAAGGCCAGCCTGGATCGATGGCTCCGTTGGGGCCCGGCCAGCACACTCCAACCTGCCCGCTCTCTACAACTCTCACTCTCACCCTCCCTTTGTTTCAATCCTTATCTCTTTTTTCTTTTTCTCTCTCACTGTTGTCATCTGTCATTCTCTCCACTGTTCTCTTTATCACACTCTCAGTGTCTCTGGTCTCAGGAACAACAGAGGCCACGCAGCCCAATGGCAACTACGTTGTCATGTTAGTGATAAAGCAGCTTTTCTTGCCTGATTCACTCAGGTAAAATGCCACATCGTTCTCACTGCAACACAGTTTTGTCTCTTAATTTAATACTTTGAAATGAAGTCTTCAGCATCTAACATCCAGGACAGGAAAATGAGGTCACCTGCTTATAGGAGAGTGAATTAGAGGAAGGACGAGGGAAGAGACCACTGAATTGAAATGAAAAAGTCAATATAGATGATTGAGTGTCGTATTGGTTTGTGTTTTTCACCTCATTATTTTTGCTGTGGCTAGTCAGTGAAAATAATGTAGGGCTCTTGAATCCGATCATAGAAATAATATCAGTGACGATTTACTATAATAAATTAAGATTGCATTGACCTACTCTAAGCATTACAGTTCCAGGTGTACCAAGTCGTTTTAAATGTTATTTCATTTGTATACTAAGATACTAATTTGAAAGCTTTTACAAGCAAATACACAATGGCTCATGTCTAACCAGGTCACATTAATCATCAGTTTCAACATTGTTTCTGTTTCTGTTTTTTATTGATCCCTGACATCACTGCATGAATTAACAACTGAACAATCAGTAGAAGTTGTTGGTATCACCTTTAGGACAAGTATGTTGAGAACACCCACTCTGCTTTCTTTATCTGGAGACTCTGGTGCAACACAAGCAGTATTATGGCAGACAGAGGAGAATCTACAGGGTTAAAATATAACAAGCAACACTTGGGCTGTGTATGACTGGCTGCCATTTGTATTGAGACAAATGGCTTTTTAATAGCCTTCAGGGATTGATACTAATCTAAGGAAGCTGGTCTGGCTCTTTCTCTCAGTGTGGGCTAGGACACCAGATTGGGTGGCAGGCAGCCCACCGATGTCAAAATGCCACCCAAACTGTTATAAGAATGAGAATAAGCACAAAAAAAGAAGAAAAAAACAAGTTTTCTCTCCAGTGGATATAATTTTTTTTTTTTTTGGAAAGACTACAGATCCAGGGTATGCTTTTCTTTTGTTTTTGAAGTTACACCAACTGATTTCATGCAGTTATGCACTTCAGTAGACAATTTGGCACTGTATGTTAGTATGGAAGAAATGAACAGGTGTTAGGTAGTTGTTGAAATATTGGATTTAAGTCAAACAATTTTTTTTAATGAATATTTATTTTTTAAAAGTTTATTTCACTACTGACGCTTTATTATAGATATTCCCAATATAAATGTATTACACTATTTAAATGCTATAAATATATTAAAGCATGTAATTAGACTTGTGCATGCATACAGCTGGAGGTTCAACTACTGAAAAACATAACAAAAGATTTAATTTTAGTGCAGATTTTCTCTTCAGAGCGACAACAGTCATGGTGCTGAAGGAGCCCTGTCTCTCCATGTTCTCGTTAAGTCCTGTTGTGGCCCGTTAGCAGACATGAGACTGGGGGAGCTATTGTTAGGTGGCTGGAGTCTGGGGTTGTCATGGAAAAACTCTAGTCTCATCTGTCAACAGGAGGATAAGTATTTCAAAACTAAACACATGCTGCTCAGACAGCCAGCCTCCACCTTGAACATGCTCGTCTAAAATGTTGTTTAAAAAGGTTGCAAATTTAAATCTGTAAATGATGAAACATAAAAGCCTTAATATTAGCTTGGTGTAAATTATTTCACTGAAGTTTCTTTGCATGTAGACAAATGAGAAATGTAAACAATGTCATGTAAAATGTCCTCACTTATCTTTATTTATTGCTCTTAAATGAGTCTTCAATTTGTGGTTTGTGATACATTTCAGGCTAATGAGCTGTAACAGTGGTAAATTAGTGGCCTGTAAATGGATACGATACCAGAAAATGCATTTCCTGAGTGAAGGGCTGTAGCCAGAAAGTGTGTGAGCATAGTGGTCTTGGCTGAGGATAAAGCCAAAAAATATGCAGTATAAATCACTCAAATGTAAACTTTATTATAAACAGAGATGATAGGAAAGCATTGTTTTAATTTAAAGTCTAGAAATATGACATGGATCTTTTATATATTAGATATATAGATTACAGTTTTATGCCTGTTTTATGTAACATATTAGTAGTTAATTTAAAATTCGAGTTATAGAGAGGATTAATTCATGCTTTTTGGAATTCGATTACATTAACCATACTTGAATTTTAAATTAAAATTCTCAATACCTTGAAAATGGTTTGTATGTACATCATGACTCAAGCTTTGTCCACCCTCAGACTAGTCTAAGTTCTTCTTCTTGACCATACCTACTATATTTCGCCAAATACAGAGGTCCTGTTATAATGATTTGAGGGGGGAAGGTGTTTGGTTGTGTTGGCATTTATAAATGAAATATGGCTCATCCTGACCCATTCACAAAAGAGCAGCTCAAATCCCTTTTAAAGAGCAGAAGAGAAAGAGATTGATGACATGCTTGGCAGCAACAAACATTTTTCTATTTAACAGGCTCAACAGTTATTATGTGGTAGAACACGTCACGGAGAGCCTCAACATCATATTTAGGGGAAAACATCACTAAATTTGAGTAAAATACAAACTTCATTTGTCCCGTCTGAATGCAGCACACGGAACATTGTGGGTAATTAAATCACAAGAGGTCCCCTGGTAATACTAGTCCTGTATAAATAGCGCTGTGTTCTGTATAAAATGTAGTACATGGCCCTCTAAATTTTGAGTACATTTTCAAAAAGAGCTAACAGAGCTCATGTGATGATTAAAAAGAGAGAAATCTACTTGGATCCATGGATTGGATCCATCATAGAGTTTTGGTGATATGAGGTAGAGATATGAGGTTTCATCCAGCAGCAGAGACGACATGAGTCTTGGCAGACTGCAGCACAATGAGCCTATCTCTTACCATTTGTGTGCATGGAGGGCTTCTCGTCAAGGCCTGATCTAAACCTATCTGACATCTAACATAACCATAGCCGACACGTCGGTGCTGATAGCACATGAGAGAGCAGTCAGAATTCATCTAGCAGAGAGATCCACTCCCTTGTGCTTGTGGTCAGCCTTCATTTCCTCACAAATACACAACAGCAGCACAGTGAGGTGCCTCCGCTGGTTAGTACTGGCCCCATAAATATTTTACCTCAAAAAGCCAAGATGCCAAGAAGCCTTGGATGAGACTCCAGCAAATAATTCATACCATCTGCTGTCAAACACGTCCTGGATCTCCGAGTACAGAGTGTTTTGGTATCTGCAAGGAAAGGTACTGGAAGGACAGGAATAGAGAGATATATTGTGTAGTGTGTGTTGGTCTGTGTGTGCTGCCTGATGCTCTTACATGCGGTTATGCTGTAGATACAAACCCAAGGCTGGAGGCGATTTACCAAAGCCAAGGAGCTGTGTGAAGGAACTTAAATAGACAAAAACATGAGTGTGGACTTTTCACCTTAGGCAACAGGTTTCTTGGCATTCTGTTGACAGACCCATGGCAGCGCAGTCCTCAGAGAGAGATCATGCCAGAAATGTAACAGTGTAGGGGTCTATAGAGTGGAAAAGCAGTTGATGGGAGGAGAGAGAAGGGTGACGACTATATTGGCATCAGCAGCGGCTGAGCATCGGCCACCGTAAGAGGTGTGAAAACAGTTAAGTGGAGGCCATCCAGAAGCCATTGACTAGTGTAAAAATTGGCTGCAGAAACTAACACAGCACTCATTCACAGTGAATTGGCCAAGGTGGCTGGTGGGCTTGGACACATAGCGAACCAATATCTGCCTTTCTATCACCTTCTCTCCTTTCATCCCTCCTGCTTTCTTTATTTCATGTTCAATCTCTTTCTTGCTATACCTCCCAAGCCCCTTCCCCACATGCACACTAAATCAATTTTCAGGAACGAGTGAGATTTCCAGAAATCTTGTGCCACTGCTTCAGTGAGGAGTGTTACGACAGAGGACCTCTTAATAAAGCACACACGAGGCTACAATGCTCTTATCTGTGACGGCATAATATCTGAGCATCCACAATCGACATTTGAACGGTTTGGATTCTCAAAATACAGTATGTTGTCAGAAAATCACACCTTTCGGACGTGAGAGTATGGCTTGTGATAAACTGCTGTGTTGGCAGTTGGTAAAAGAAATACTGCACGCAAAAGGCAGTACACTATTAAAGAGGACATTTAAGACAGTAGGATTGTGCTTCACTCGTTGTTTTTCCATTCCTGTGTTTAAAAATGTATTGCCTTGTTCTTCAGGTTACATAACATCTCAAAGAAAGCACAAAATATCCCAAAGAAAATCTTTCAGCCTAAGCTATGATACACCTCTCCAATTGTCTTGGAGGCTATCCTGGACTAACAATTGGCTGATGTGCGAGGGTGGTCAGCTGATTAGGCTCTTTGGGTTAGGGTTAAGCTATAAAAGCTGGCCAGCGTGTTCGCTCTGCTTCTCTCTTCCTGTGGCCTACATCCACCCTGCATCATTGTCTTTGTACCTTCATCACCTCCACAGCACATTAACCACAAATCCATGCACTGCTGATATTACAGATCTACACACTACTCATTCATGTATGTTCACTTTCAGTTTAATAAATTACATTTCTTTTAGGTAAATCTCTTCCGTGGACTGTCTCCTTGTCACATTCCCAGAGCCAGTTTGTCATAGATTCACTGTGAGTAATGTGTCAAACAAAAACAAAAAAATGATGACATTGTTAGAAATAACAAACATTAGAGTTTATTTCATAAGTGACCCCTGGGCAATTGGCATGAAATCAAAACTAACAATGAACTTTTATTTACATTTTGGAATGCAATGCACATTAAAATGTTGATGTTCCCATTTCTGCCAAAGCATTTGCGATGTAAACCCATGATGTTAACTTTTTGAAGTGGTTTCTGAGTGATGAAAAAAAGTGCAAGACCTGAAATTTAGCACAGTTACCAGACACATATACAGTCCTCGGTGGTTGCATCATGAACCTGCCTTCATCATATTTTCAGTAGAGTATTCATGTTTAGTGAACTTGGGCTGAGATATTCACACTTGTGGTGGCTTCAGTGAAGCATGCAGGTGTGTTAAAGGCTGTTTGTACAATGCTGCTATGTCTGGGAGTGAGTCTCTGGTGGGTCAGCAGGGAGCTCCGGCAGATCTCAGCCCATTACGTCTGACTGATCTCTGTCTCATCTCACTGCCTCACTGACTGAGGGGATATTGATGTGCGTGCTTTGTCCACAGGGGGCCTTCTCATAGGCATTGTATGCATGCATGCACATACGTGTTTGGAGTATTAACATGTGAGGACCTGAAGTTGGTTTCTTTCTTTCACTACATCATAATCCATCAAGACAAATGTGATCTTCTTACCAAGAATGGAAAAAAAAACTTTAATTTGCACAAGGTCTACAAATAAAACACGTACATATACATACAAATGTTCTGACTGCCATACAACATACTCTCTCTCATAGAGACATACATGGCTTTCTCATAGAAATGCAGAAATGAAGCGGTGTAGAGCATTGGCCCTGCTCCACAAAAATATCCAGGTTGTCAACGTGTTCTAGCCAGCCAGTGCAACCATTTATACACACACACACACACACACACACACACACACACAGGTCTCAGTGAGGCTCGGGGTGGTGGCTCTGCCAGGCAGAAACATCCTGGTCGCTAATGTGTTCCATCCAGCCAACCAGTCAGGAGACAGTGACCAGTGGAGCAGATAATCACATCATCTGAGTGAGACCTGCAGAGCCCAACGATGCCTCTAATGCTGCTAGTGCTGATGATGAAGATGATACTGATGGCACTTTCTACCCTCTGAGACGGTGTATGTGTGTGTATGATGTTCATACACGTGTGTGTGTGTGTGTGTGTGTGTGTGTGTGTGTGTGTGTGTATTATATAGGTTATAAGCTTCAGTGTATATGTGGGAGGCAAAGTGCCGTTATAGTAGCTGAATGTGATTTCTGTGTATGTGTCCATTTGTCTAACTGTCTATATGTTTACTGGGTTGTGTATTTAATGCAAAGTGTGTGTGTGTGTGTGCACATGCATTGCATAAGCACAAGCATTAAAATAAATGTGTGTTTGCAATGAAAAGACACACCTGTGTGTGTGTGTGTGTGTGTGTGTGTGTGTGTGTGTGTGTGTGTGTGTGTGTGTGTGTGTGTGTGTGTGTAAGTAGTTCCACATGTATATGCCTGCATGTTTGTCAGACCATTGCTTTATTAGGAAAAGTTTTTTTCTCATAATAAAAATGTCTTCATTGAGCTGAGTAATCATTTTACTAAGCCGGAGTGATGATCTAAGCATCACTTACCAGAGATGGATGTTTGGCTGTTTGTATGTCTGATGAAAATCAATGGGTTTCCTGATGGTGGATCAGTGACGGCAGGTACTGTCTATTGTGATTCATGGAAACACTCAGAGCCTTACTGAGGAAAAAAAAAAAAACTTGTTAAGGTTGAACACTCAAATTTCCGTGCTAAAATTAGCCATAATTGAGCAGTGGGATAGGATAACAGTTTTAAAGAAGAAGAAAGTGTACTTTATAAATCCCTCTTGGGGAAATTCACATAAGTTCCTACTAAAATCTAATCCTTTATTTTCTCCTAAAATTGTCATGAGCTTCCTTTAATCATTAATTACTGAGGGAAAAAAAACAGAAATGCAGTTAGCCTGTATTTTATACTTTTATGACTTTGGTGCATTTAAATCCAGTATACTTTTTTTAAATTGTCAGTGGCATGGCCCTGAAAATAGTGCAATTAAACAGAGTGCAGCCCTCATTAATGTTATTAATTACAGCTGTGCGTTGCAACGACACAATCAGATTCGTTCCCTGCTGAAGGAGCCAAATAAACCTAAGCAAGTACCAAGTATTTTTTGTTCTTAAACTTAACCAGACCTTATCAATAGTTTTATCACATCACAAAACACATTTAGTCTTCAGCATCGAAGGTTTTGGAAGTCAAATGGTGTCTGCCTGCCAATTGGGATGTCAGATAAGTGAACACTTTTTTTGTGTTGTCCTTGAGGACATGCACAAACAATGTATTCTGTTATTTAATTATGATATGATAGAGGATTACTATGGAAAAATTATCCAAGTGTGTGATTAATGTCTCTGCAATAGGCCCTTTTATACAGAGGACATGTTTGGGTGTAATAGCAGGAAAAAAAGGTGTAAATAATAAAATGAATGATGGCTAAATCCCATTTAGCTGCTTTAGTTTCAGGGTCCTGGTATAGTGGATGCCGGCTCACTGTCATGACTTCATCATTGTAAATGTTATTACAATGTCTGCTGTGAAAAGAGCTATTTTAGACTCATTTTATATTTTAGGGGACAAAATAATTTCTCCTGATAAGTATTGACATGCACCGAGCAAGAGAATATAATCAAACAGTTTTGTTTTAAATTATGCTTTGCGACAGAATCCTTTAATCAAAGACAAAGACTTTAGTCATATTATTTTTTGACACGTGTTGACACAGGAGTTCGTCTCTTTTCTCTTGTTATGATGGAGAACATATTTAAATGAGTATTTAACTGCGTTCATTGAACGTGAAATGACCCATGTGATGAATTAACTTTTTATGTTTATGCTTATAGAGGAGAGACAGGAAGCCACAAATCAAAACCTGCAGAACAGTTTATCTGCAATAGAACAAAATGGAATGGGTGAGACAATGAATGTCACCCGGCATCTTGTTGATTAAAACGATCCTGCAGACGGAGAATAGTGATGGGGAGACAAAGACGGACATAAAGTGCAAGGAGGAGAGAGAGAGAGTGTATAGTAAAAACCAAGAGCAACAAAATCCTGACAGTGAAATATCGTTACGAGAGACAGGACGTATAGAAAGGATAAACAGCGAGAAGCGAGGAAAGTGCAATGGAGAGCTCAGAGGATCAAATCTTGTTAACACTGTGGCATGACCTTGGCCAGCAGCTGACACCAGCGATCATCTTTAGGTCACAGTCGCTAAGCCACTCTGTTTAATTGACATTAGCCATGGCTGCACAGCCGGGCTTTGGAGAGGAGTCGCACCATTCATACTTTCCTCATGACGATGCAAGCCTCAATTTGGTCCAGTTTTCCAAAAAAACTGGCACGTAGAGGTGGTGTTAAAATCAATTATTAGGAATGTTCAGCATTATATTTGTGTGAACAAGAGATCTAATCATCTTTTGCTAGATGTACTGATCACTGGCTGTGTTAATATTGCTACATTATTTGTATTTTGGCTCAGACACATTTGTCAGTGATAGATGATATTGTCTTTTCTGCCTCTATTTAGAAAATCCTCATTGTTGTTTTGTTTGTCACGGGTTATTTGTCACGGAGGATAAAATTTTAAAAATAAATGGAGAAGCCACCATCAGACCACTTTTCTTACATCTCAGGAAATCCATTACAAAGTAATGATTTAAAAAATGAAAACAAAAAATATGACAGTAATGTCAAATCTTTAAATACCATAAAAGAAATCTGTAGTTGCTTAGTGCATTCATACTGTAAAATACTATTTTACTGTAACTGTTTCCATGTGTATACACGTTTCCATTCAGTATACATTCAGACAAACACTAGTATAGCATACAGTATGTGATCTCACAGGACTTTATTTTCACAAAAAACGCTGTCAGAACAGTGTATTATCTTGTGATTAATAGTAAACACATGTCATCAGTTATCGTCATTGCAGCAGGAAATGACATCACAACAAGCCTGGCTGACTTCTGAAGGGTACTCGGATTCCCACGTCTGGGACCGTTCGTCATTTACGACTTCGTCAGACGGTTATGCTCTGTAATGTTTCACTATAAGAATAACAAAACAATGTGTCAGAAGAGCCTAATGTTAAGAAGCTGGATGGTCGGGGAAGGAGTTTGTTATTGACGACCTCTGTATGAGTCAGGATGCCCTGCACTCCTGACCCCATCGGTGTCTCAGATCAGAGTCTGTGGTTACGATGCCTGGAAGCAAAACTTCTTTGATGACCACAAATTTATGGGGATGCTTTACTTATCGCACCTATGAGGGTAGGCAGCCAAGGAGAGAATGAGGAGGATTGCACAATTTATACCATGTCATGATCTTGAAGTGCTTCTTTACATTCAAAGGGGGAAGGATCAGATCTGCAAAGCAATGAATCTTGTATTTATTTAAGTTTAAAGGCAGAGTTACAGTTGGATGTACAAATCAGGAAAAAAATGGCAGTCACTAGTTGCACTACAAAGTTAATGCATGCTATTTCTTTAATATAACGTTCAACATTTCAGTGGTTTGTTAAATACAATCTCTACTAGACAGGCAACAAAAGACTTTTTAAAATTTACCATACGTAATTTTTTTTTTTTACAGTAATTTCTTCTCTTAAAAAAATTAGAAATAAATGATGTTTTTACCAAAAAATTGTTTATATTAGTTGTAAATATTTAATATATAATTGTATTCATTAATAGTTAAGTAGTAGTCATTTCTCAGTATGGTCACAATTTGACAAGCAATCTATTTCAAGGTCTGCATCAGAAAGCATGTAATTGATGAGATGAGATGAGATATCGTATGATCATGATTTTCTTTTGGTGTTCATCCAGACTTGCAGCAACTCATCGAGACTGAATACACTAAATTCACGAAGCTTCCAGCCTTGCAGAGGAAACTAGTCTATTCATTCATTTTCCCATTCCGCAATAAGCAGATCTCTGCTTAATAAACATGCTGAGGTTGTCTGACAACTGTTGGTGGTATATGCCTAACCCTTGACCTTGCAGTCGTTCCTCAGTGGAACCCACTCTGCTGCCTAATCTCTAATGCCTTCCAAGCTCCACTCTAATTCATTACTTCCCCTTCCACTGCCCTGCCAGGGTCACATAAATGACACGCACAGCACTGGACCCTATTATGACCGAGGCCTGTGTTTGATCTTTGGTGCATCCCTCTGGTTGTTTGTGCGATGAGAGAGTGCATTAAGCACTGGAAGCCTGAACTGACACAGAATCAAAGTGAAGGTAAATTAAGAGCTGTAATTAAAAACTTTCATTCGTGACTCCTCTAGGCTGCAGCAGAAAGTGGAGAGTCCCAGTGAAGTGATAAAGGAAAGAGAACAATAGCCTCAGCAGAGATGTGCGAGTGAGTTATGGTGTCACTGGGAGGACCTCAGTCTATTAAGGAGCAGCAGGGAGTGTGATAGAGGTCTAAGGAGAGTGAACTTGAATAAAGATGACACACTAGCACAGTTCAGTGGTAGAAGGAAAATTTTGTTTTGCATAATAAATATCTGCTAATAACCAACTATAAAACTGACCCTTGCTTTCCTACATTCACATGCTGAGTGGAGTTTTTTTGAGATATATTTCCCTGACTCTTACTTGTTGAAGAAGGTGATGTTATCTGAGATAAGACGAGGTGCAGTTGTTAGCAGCGAGGTCAGTCAGTTATGTCTCATTCATTGGTATTTAAAATGATTTGCAAATATGGCCTCCACATACATAGTCATTAAACACAGGTGTCGAATTACCGCCACGGCCTGTATATTGTAGATATAGCATATTGTCTTTTTTATATTCATTGGTGTGCACAGACATGACATAATAAGCAATGAGATCAGAACTAATTTGACAATTAATTTTGTGATGAACGACCTCATGCGTCTGATACTCACCGTCCCGGGCGTTAATGTTATTCATATAATTGCGCTTGTAAGCGGAGTCCCTTCTCTTGTTCTGGTGTCTGCTTTTTGAAATATAATACACAGAAAGTAGCACTCAGACGCAATAATTTTTTTCCTACGCTTAATTTTTTTTTTAGCTTAGAATAAAACAGGAGATGGCTAAAATGTTTTATTTATTCACATTTCTTGAAACTACTACTGATGCGTGAGAAGTCAACATTTATTTTCGTAGTTGTTTTTTTGTTTTTGTTAATGCGCAACAAATCTGAAGATCTTTTAGTCCTCATTATGCTCATCTTCTCTACAGTGTCAGCTCGCACAGTATTGAAGTAAAAGGATTGCCAATTGTTTGGTCTGTGAAGCCGACCAAGAGCTTTATGATCAAACTTAAGCACATAAATTGCAGCACCTCTAACTGTATATTGACCTTGAAGGTTCACCACGGGAATATGTGTATAAGAGGGAAATAAACTCACAGCCTCAAACTCCTTCTGATGAAATGCTTTCAAATGAAAAGTATTCTAAGAAAGATATAGTATATCACAAAGTGTATAATAAAACCTTTCACAACCTTTTAGTGGCAGCACCAAAGTTCTGTTTCCATTTGATGTTATATTTCTAATAGATGTTTGACTTCATGTTTCAGGTTGAATAAAAGTCAAGATATGAAACACACATTTATAATAGTCCTTCCAAAGTCAAACAGCTCTGCAATAAAGGTATTGGTAATGCAATGAGCTCAGGTTAATGATAGAAGGTCCCATAATATCATATAAAGTTTCATAGTTTCAATAAAGTTGTCCAGCATTAGTGTCTATTGGCCGCCTCGGTATGCCCCCTTTTTGGGAAATCGCATCTTCCGTTACATCCGATTGATGTGGCTGTTGCTTACTCTGTTCGCACACACAATTTGTTATGTGGTATTTCATTCAGGCGGCTGCCAGGAGCCCTCGCTGTACCTTCCATAACTCTTACACCCGTGAAAGATTTTTAATTAAAATGAAGACAGCTGGCTGAACTGTGGAGATGTCACAAATAGTTTTCGCTCCCAAAGAAGCCCATCAAGGTCTCCAGACGTCAGATTGCAGGCAATTCCAGCTTTTTTGAAGAACTTGTTAATCACGTCTCCTTCTTAATTCAATTATCAACAGCTGCAGATTGATGCATCCAGAGATAGCGAGATAGGGAGAAACAGAGAATTCAATCGCTTTCCATCGTCTTATGGCTTGTCATCTGTCCCCTTTTTGTATTATATATTGATATGCTGGTGACCCCGTGCATTTTCTGTATTGGATTTTTTTATTACTCACCTTTGAGCCTGTGCTGAAGAATAACCACTGACCCCTCAATGTGAACACAGGGGACCATAGTGTGTGCGCATTTGTGCCTGTATAAGTCCATACATAATACATATATAGTTTTGCATGTGCGACATGAGGTTTGTCTTGTCAAGATGGGGTATGTGTTGTGGGTCGGAGGGTCAGAGGGGTACTGGGGGTTGGTTTGATGTAGTTGGGGGGTGGGAGAGGTTGGCTCCCAGGGCTGAGTGCGGGAGCTGGAGAGTTGGAAGGTCATGTTCATAAATTGTTACCAGTGTGCTGGGGCTTAATTGAATAGGCTGGAGAAGGAACGGGACCCTTGATCTGTGGCCCCACACCCCTCCG
The DNA here is from genome assembly GCF_000972845.2 of Larimichthys crocea. Lineage (NCBI taxonomy): Eukaryota > Metazoa > Chordata > Actinopteri > Sciaenidae > Larimichthys > Larimichthys crocea. The sequence continues at coordinate 19,530,228 of NC_040018.1, read as the reverse complement.
TTATGACCCTTGGGTCTTCACTCATTCAACTGTGTCTGTCTCTCTGTTTGTCACAGTAAATATTGTTTCAAATATATGAGTTACTCATACCTGGAGTGTTCAGCTAAAGTGTTTTCATTGTTCTTGGTTAAAGACATCATGAAGTGGCCTCAGCGGTTCAACTGTATTATGTCTTTGCTGGCCTGTGACCAATTTTGAATAGAGAGGAAACTCTATAGAGAGGAAACTAACATGAAGGAAAGAGACTATTTATTTTCTAACATGAAGGAAAGAGACTATTTATTTTCTCAAACAAATCAGAATCTGGATAAAGCCTGACCTGAAATACGAACAGCTCTTTCAATGTTGGGGGAAAACACTACATATTCAATCTGCCGACCATAAACCACAAGGTCCCTGGCCTGGTTTGCATCCAGATAGCTGGGGAACTTTGTTCCGTCTCATTTCCCATTTCTCTCTCTCCCCTCGTTTTGCGTCATTTCTGGATTTAGCACTGGATGTATTAAATGAAGGCATAAAATGCTTTTAAAAAAAAAGACTTCTATAAAACTAAAGACTAACAAGCTGTGCTAAACAAATAAACATGACGCCAAACCATACCACCAACCACCGTAATATGAGCATTTTGGATGGATGGAGCTTCTTTCTTCAAAACACTGAACTGTACACAGGCTTATCTGATCTTATCTCTGATAAGGCTGCATGAGTTGCGATTTATCTTTTATATATATACTATATATATATATTATATATATAAATATATATATATATATATACACAAAACCTACAAAACATACATAACATGTCAAAACCTAAAGTCATTCAGATTACCACATGTATGACGAAGACAAATAAAATCTCATAATTTGATCAACAAAATAGCCGCAGATTAATTTTCTGTCAATCAACTAATTGATTGATTGACTAATTATTGCAGTCTCTTCAAATTAATTCAATCACATGTAAATTTTGATTCTATGGAACTTGATTTTTTCACAGCCTGAATCTGTTTTTTCTGTATTCTTAATGTATCCATTCTTCCGTACGTACAGTATCTCTATAGCTCGATCACCATACTGTGGTCTCACTGATAATCATCTCACTCCATCAATCTTTCAGCTGCCGCTTGAGATAACCCCACTCCTGTGTTGACAAAGCAACGGCTCATTTATAAAGCAGAGGTCCCACCTTCCCATCCCCTATGGACACTGAAATCTCTCCACCAAACAAAGCAATCATAAGCATGAATAGAGGTGTGCTGTGAAACTCTATCTAACGTGTCTTTACATTCTACACAGGTGACACATAGTCGTGGTCTTTTGAAGAGGTGCGGTGAGCCGAGTGGGCACTCGGCAAGAAAGAAGGTGAATCTGTCATTTCACACTGGGAGGAAATCCATCCAGGGAGACTATTGTTCTAAATAATAGGCAGGAGATGGTTAAACATATCATTTTGACACGCTGGGCGTTATGACACAGACAGTTTTACTGCTGCCATAGGAGGAATGAAGGAAGGAAACTCCTTCTCATGTTACTCTGAGCAGGGAGAGAGAGAGATGCTGTCGTCTGTCTGTATCTTTGCCTTTATCTCTGTCCCACACCAGGTATCTTGGGTTACTATGGTGATGAGAAGATAGACTTTAAAGGAATAGTTTGATGTTTTGAGAAATTTGCTTTCTTCCGCCGAGTTAGATTAGGAGATCGATGAGATTCCCACTTTTGTACAGTAAATATGTCACGTAGCTTAGCTTAGCATAAAGACTGAAAACATGGGGATGAAAACATGTCTAAAGAAAATTAGTCAACCTGCACAATTATAGCTCATCAATTAATACATTTAACTTTCTTGTTTGTTTGATCCGCACAAAAACCAAAAGATAACCAAATAGCTGCTCTAGCACATACCGTATGCTAACTGCTGGCTGAAGCTTCTCACATACTGTACTAATCAATCCTCTTGTTTAACTCTTGGGGAGTTACGGTATTTCCCAAAATGTCGACTGATACTTTAATGGGGTTATGTGCACATGTTCAAAAGTGAAAACAAAAAGGAGCCGTGTCAATTTGACAAGCTATAGATTTGGACATGCTGTCCCACTCAAAAATTTAGAAATATTTTTCAATGAAATTAAAGACATTGATGAAGGAACATGGGCCTAAAAGCCATAGTATTGATTCTGCACAGTAGCTTCTTATCTGATAACTTGAGGTAGGCTAACACCTGTTTGACAGCACCTCAAAAACATATCAATTAACTGTGACAATCAGTCTTCCATATGTTCAAGGGTTTTCACACTTTTCAACCATATCAACTCCCTGCTCCTTGTCAATATGTCAACCATCTGTTTTAAGACAATAGACTCTGCAGGGAGGGGAGCTCTGCACTGTTTTATGATTCTGAGGTGTGAAGCCCCCCTCCCTTCGTTCCTCCCTGACACTTGTGTGCCGTTTCTTTACCCGCTGTGTCCACCTGAGGTCCCAGGACAGCAGTTATGGAGGACGACTGCTCAACTCTGGTCTGCTGGCTGCCTCTTCTTTAAGGTGTAACAGAAACAATCCCATTAAGTGGTGGATCGCCTTTCACACAGATTACTGAGCATCTGTTACTCCTGCTGGAGGGGGCAGGGACAAGGTCGCTACCACTGGAACACACACATGCTCACACCAGTGTGCAGGCCAGCAGTCAATCATGCACACACACGCAAATTTTACACACTTATTATGGCAATCTAATAATGTTATAAAGTTTACCAGCGTCTTAGAAGTTACTATGATAGGCTAAAATGGCAATGGCATGAGTCTAATTAATATAAACAAATGTGTTGAAAAAACATAACATGATGAAAAATATAACTGACAAATGAAATCACTCGTTATATGTCAAAGCAGATATTATTTGTTGACAGAATCTTCCTTAAGTGCACTGCAGGAGTACAAATGATTATGTGTGTCATATCGTACACACACAAATATATCATACAGATTTTACATAGTAGGACCTTATTGACAGATTGTCCCCACACCTCACCCAAGAGGGATTTATATGTCACACAATGACACTGACACCTGCTACCTGAATACAAGGCCTAAACTTGACAACCTTACACTCAAACCAGCTTTTGATGTCTCCATGTCATCTTTGTGTCTCTTCTATGATGTCAGTCATTTGTTTGCTCTACCTGGTTTCTTTCTACGAGCTCGTGTCTTTCAGCATGCCACGGACTCTCCATACAGCCGTCAGGTTGGTGTTGTGTTCTGGTCTCCGCGGGGCTTCGGGGGGCCCAAGTGATGCCGCCTCACGTTCACCCCAGGTGAAAGGTGAGAACTCTGAGAACAGAGCGTTCTGGTCTGCTAGAGGAGACCTGCCTGCTCTGTTCTGCATGCTTGAGTTTGGGCAAGGGGTGACAGGGGTGTGTGTGTGTGTGTGGGGGGGGAGAATAGGTGAGAAGGAGAGGGAAATGAGAGAAAAAGATTAGTGCAACTGAGGACAACTGACTGACATTCACTGCTATAGACAGGGAGCAAAACAGAGAGAGAGAGACTTCAAAGACAACTTTAAAGTTTACATGTGTGTTCTTAGATTGCTGTCTTACTAACTTTAGCAGCTGGTGAGCCTACATTCACAAATAGCCTGGATTTTGTTCAGAGTTAGCCAATTTCCTGTGAGGGCAGGACTACTGGAGCGTTGTTGAGTGAACAGATTATTCAGTTCTCTGGACTGAACCTTTGGTTACGAAAGAGAGCTGAAATTTTAACATTTTTTAGATTAACTTATGGAAATTAAAATGGATAAAACATTAATAAAAATGATTTGCCTGTGCATTACCGTTTGGCCTTGCTTTTTGTACAGAATGCACTTTTAAAATCAATGTGGTGGTCTTTTCTGTTCTCGTGTTCGGATCCATTATGTTTGATATGAAGAAGCCAGAAGTCATATTTCATCTGAGTGAGAAATATGAGCAATAGACATTCACCTCTTAGCGTAGGTCAAGTTTGTCTGTCACTGCAGAAGGCAGAAGTCAAGTGGAGCTCAACAGCATCTAACAACTGAATGCTTTTCAGTTTTGTTGCTCGCAATCCGTCACTCACTTTAATTTTTATTGCTCCTCTGTGTTGTTTAATAAAATTGAAATGGCACATAGTGCTATAAGTATTATTGTTAGTAATAAAAATAACAATCCCAAAATATGTCAGTGAATTTCAGTGAAGACTTATAGACAACTTGCTACTCTTGTTTTATGGAAAAACCACAGAAACCTCATACATAATGACTCTGAAGTAATACAGCTAGAGTGGCTGATCTGAAGAGTAACTTACTGTAAATTACTTTACACTCCCATTGTAAATTCAAATGCAGCGAGACAGGTCAAATTTCACTGATATATCATTCTGTAGGCACGCTGTTTGCCTGTTATTTGACACTTGTCCTTTCTGTCTGTCATGTAATGATGGAGGATTGGGCAGTTATTTTAAAAGTGGGGGCTGTGTAAAGAATAAAGGATACCAAGAAATAAATAAAAAATAAAAAGTTGCAGCCATGCTTCATGGCTGTCTTCAAAACAAAACAGATGCGCTTTAATTTATGGCCACTTTCTGTGATTGGAGAAGAAAGCTTAGAATCGATCTGGGGCCTCTCTCTTTCACCTGTTAAGAGCTTTCCTCGTAATTGGCTGCTGCCATCACGGCTACTGCCAAAACTGCGGCCTTCTCTGTTGCACAATAGTATGTTAAAGTATGTGTAAACTGCATCTATTTTTCTTCTACTCTGGCTATTGATTTTTAAATGAAGTATCAAAGAAAATCAATAGTAATCAACAAATAGAAGGCAACACGCTGTAGTGTCAGATCCTGGGGCACAGCTTAATCAATTTAGATGCCTGTCACAACATGGGGACGAAGGAGAGACATAAAAAAAAAAAGTTGAGAACCCGGTTTGAATGGATAGTGAGTTGTGGGATGAGCCATTTGTCATTAGAGAAGAAGCGAGATAAGAAGAGAGGGATGTCAAGCTACACAAACCAATCCACCCCCCTCGTCCTTTTCCTCCTTGCTCTTCCTTGTCTCCTCTGGCCTGTGACAGAGCGCTCACCCATAGTTTGGGGCGATTCATGTAAAAACATTACAGTATCCCTGAGGCCGGGGATCAGATTACACCACAACGAGCCCTTTGCAAAAGATCCTGTCCAAAATGCTTAATGAATCTCCAAGTGAACTGTGGAACAGGTAGTCTACCTGCCACTCACTGTCAACACTAAGCCATCTGTCAACATTACGTCTCCTTTCTCGCTGCATACCTGAATGTTGAGCCAATGTTGGGCCCATGACGGCTGGTTGCACAGACCCACAGTGAAAGAAGTCAGTAACCGAACCCTAAATGAGTGATTCATATTTTTTAATAGGTGAGGGCAGTCATAGGGGCCGAACAATGGACCAGTATCTATTTGAGATGTTTCCCCAAACTTTTTTTCATTGATCCGGATGACTGTCTTTGCCAGAATACCTTTTCAAGAGTGTAAATAGATTTGACTACAGTGTTTTTATTACAGTCACCTCATTGTCAGTAAAACAGATGACCATAATACATCAATGACAAGTCTGGTTGGGGCATCTGGTGACCTAGTAGTTAAAAAGCATAATGTATAACTGCAACACAACCCAGGTTTTATGGCTAGTGGATAAGAGCAGGATGGTAAAATTAGGTGAGGCCAGCAGAGAACACGATCAACGCTGTCCAAAATTAAAATATACCAATCTTTTGCTGTACTCCATGACCATGAATCACGTAGCTCGCTCACACAAAGAACAATTTGCACATAGAATAATAGACACACAATGATAGTCCTGATGCAGCAAGTGTAAAATATTTTACTACATTATTACAGTTTTTCAGTTTTCTTCTCTAACGAGAACATGTTTTTCGTCTGCTTGAATCCATGTGAATGCAACATTAGAGACCTTTGTTGTGTCATACCCCACTTTCTTTCTCTATATTTCTTGCCTGAATCTCTACTGTGACCATTAAATAAAGGCAAAATGCCAAAAAGTATGTTTTAAAAAAATGACAAGTCTGTTTCACGTTTTATGTATGTTTTGCAAGAATCTGTAAAACTGTGGTTAGAGTTTGAAATTGGGTAATGTTAGAGTGACATACGCAAGTAGAATTTGGGACTGAACCCAGTTCTGTAGTCAGTTTATAAATGTCTTCTTTCTATCCTTAGTTGTCTGATAATCAATTTTGTAACTGGTTTGGTGGTAGGCATTCAAAGCAACACAAGCTCAAATTTTACAATTTTACCTTTCACCATATTTCCTGGCTGAACCCAAGAATCAATCAAACAACCTCTGGACAATATTACTGAGGGTGTGATCATTAACCTCTCCTTATGTCTGGTCAAATGTCACTCAACTTCAGGCAAATCTCTGTTCACTTCCATTCATTCAGCAAAGGGCAGGAAGCTGTTGCAGGCCTCCCTTCGGGCTACACTTTCTAAGAAAATCTGAAACTGTAGCCAAGTTTATGTTTGTGCCCTTACAGGTCTGTAGTGGACTACCCCAATCCCTGCTCCTCTCCTCCACAATCCTCCCCACCCACCAACCACTCCGCCACGAGGAGCAGACTGCTGTGCCAGGCCTCCCTCCAGGCCACAGTGCTGAGAAAGTGACAACATAAGGTCCATTCTGTTCCCTGTCACTCACAGCCCCAGGCCCGCTGGTAAATGGAAAAGGCTTTTAGAGGCTGTAAATGGGGAGTGGAGGGAGAGAGGGAGGTGGGTCACAGTGGACATTTCAGTGTGTCTGTGTTTTTGTGTATGTGTGCATGTGTATAACGAGTCCTGTGTGTGTTTGTGTGTGAAAATGTGTGTGTGTGTGTGTGTGTGTGTGTGTGTGTGTGTGTGTAGTTTGTGCATGTGAAAAAGCTTGGCACCACAGCGGGGATTTGGGGAGACAAGTCTGCTGCATAGGTGAGGCTGGATTAGCCTTTTAAATAGAGCATGGCATATAACCTGTGAAACACTGTGACTGTGTCCACATGCCATATTGTTACTACTCACTGTTCCTCGGAGGGACCTGTCTCATGTCTTATTTTTATCGCTAACTCTGGGACTGGCTTTGTTTGCAGCACATAAGAGTCTCCACTCTTCAGCCTCAGTTTGTGTCTACTATACATTTTCATTGTTAAAACAAATTACATTACATGGGACATGGTGTTTTTATCATCATCCATGGTAATAAATGGCCTGTTTTGTCATCTGGAGTCTCTGTAGTGGCTGAGTTACATTTTACATACAGGCCCATGTGATAGCCCTGTACATCCACAAACGATGTAACTTAAACATTCTTTATGGCATGACTGGGTTACTATATATTGTGAGAAATATAATGCAGTGAATGTGTGCACACACAATGCCTCTTAGGCAGATATATGTCTGTGCCTGGTAAGCAGCGCTAAACACCAAATTCCTCTGTGATCTCTTTTTATGACGGTGGTTGTCTGCATCAATCCCCACAAAGGGGTGAATGTAGGGACAGATTTGATTCATTGATTATTAGGGCAGCTTTGAAGCTTGTGTTTTCCCCCTCTTTGCTGCAGCTGATCACTTATATTTATAACCTATCAGCCCATTAACTGGGATCGGTCTAGGTGTAATATATTGCTTCGCGATTGGTCCTCATTTAACCCTGAGGATTGTAAAGCTGTCGTGAAGAAACAGCGTAATATTCACCTTCATGAGGGGGCAAACTACAGTTTACGTTGGTCAATGAAAGACTAAAACTTTGGTTCACAATTTCGTATTTTTTTAAATCCCTCTGGAGCAAAATGTTGATCATAGCTGAAGCAAATAAAAGTCACTCCATGTAAAAGAACATTTCCTTCCAAGCTAAAAAATAAAATAATAAAATCCAACATACAGCACACAGATAAGTAATTTTAATATTGTCTGATAAATTTAGGTTGGCATACTGTCAACAATAAGCAGCTTACATCCAACTGGAATCAATTTCTTTGACCTGATTTTCCAGTTTTACATAAACATTAGTTTGAATTTATGACAAAAAATTGATATTTATCTTAGATGGGGCTTAACGGATTTTCCTCCTCCTCCTCTAAAAGTAATAAAAAATAGGGAAAAGAAGAAGAAGAAAGTGGATCCAGAGGGTCATGTATTTGAATTACTGTGTTTGTCCTGATGCAGCAAGTGTGTGTGTGTGTGTGTGAGAGAGAGAGAGAGAGAGACAGGCATGGATAATTCAAAATAAATGATATTTTCTTGCTGTGTGACAGGGATCACACTTAAATATAGGCTACTGTAATTACTACTGAGGGAGGAAAAAGAAATGGCTCCCTGGCCGGCTGATTTGATTAGAGTTCATCTGCAGAATACAAAATGCACAAATACACAGTAATACTGCACAGAAAAAAAGAACACATGCTGCCTCAAAATAGATTTAGAATATCACTGGTTTCAGTGCACATAGATACATATAATGACAAGTTCACACACATTATATTAGACATAATTTAAAAGCGACACACATCACTACAGGACTCATATGGTGCATTCATATGTGCAGTTTGCCTTGTTTGGAGCATTGGGATAGTTTTATAAATACATTTTCATGTCAGCAAATAGTCAAGTGTAGAATGAGGCCAAATGCGTCCTGTCACTGCAGCCTTTTACATTTCAGAGAAGTCCTGAGGCTAAACCTTGTTTAATCCTCTTCCTAGACAAATTATGCAAATAAAACCAGTTTTACAGCTTCTTAGGCATTAGTAGTCTTCCCAGAAGTCAATTTGTTTTTATCACAAAAAACAACATGTGTTATTTCTCACTTTCTTTGTTTCTCAGTTCTTTTTTTTCTGTTTAAAAGTTGCTTGGTCCAGGTTTCATAACCTTTGCCCCTCGTGTAATCACTTATAATTCACAAAAACAAGAAAAAAAATGTTAGAAAACAGGTGAGAAAAAACAATTCTCTCCCTCCTTAATTCCTTAGCACTACACTGGAAATACAGGTTTCCTCTGTGACAGGTGTGATGGATTGACTGTGGTGTGTCGCTGTGCTGTCAGTGGTGAGTGTGATGATAGTCAGCTGAAGGCTCTCACCTGTCGCTGCTGAGGCGAAGTGAGGGGACGACTGGCGCCGGCCCAGTCTAAACAGGAGTCGTCTCTCGCTGTCTGAACAGGTCTGCTTCGCACTGAGCATGTCACGGGAGTCATGGGAGGGAGAGGGAAAGACAGAGAGTAGAAGAAATTCACACACAAGCACAGGAAACACCCTTCACACACATATCTGTCACGCTGCATGCACACACTATTTTATTTGGTAGTTGGAGCTTATTAATATCCCGTCATTCCTGTCACATGGAGTACAGTAACTATGTAAAATATTATTCAAATGATGAGTTTACATGGAACAACCAGGGTAAGGATATGTGTTATCATATGCATCTGTGGTCACGTGTTTATCTCACGTGTGTTACACCGCACAACTTGTGTATTATGTAAACACATAAAGATTTGAACTGACCACTGATGTTCTGTCTGATTTCATTTTGTATTTCAAACACACTTTCTAAGACACACTCGGTGGTGCAGTGGGCTGGATCTGTAGCAGGACACTCCAAGGCAAGACCCTGATGTGTGTGTGTTTGAGCCGGATATGTGTGTGAGAGTGATGGCAGAGACAAACCATCTGTTTGGCTGAATCTGGGTGTGCTTGATATCCCCTCTGTCTTGGCGTTGCTGCCCTGCAGATGTTTTGGTTGTTTTTAGCGCTGCTTTGTTTTTGATTTCCACTCGTCTGTTTAGAACTAGAGGGATTACAGGCCGTCCACTCTGGGACATTTGAAGAAGTGTTAGTCAAGACTCCGTGTTGTGTCCTTTCTATAAAGCTGCTTGTGCCTTTCCACTTATATTGGGACCATTCAAACATAGAAGAAGCCTGGGTGTCCTCTTTATTTTTGTGATATCTTTGAACACAGGCTGGAACATGTTGAACTGTACTAATATTGTTTAACTTTTAGTTCAATGTACCGGTGAGATCAGCACTGCACCACACTTGCAGCTTTTCTATGGTGTGGGTTAAAATTCATGATTTATTTTCAGCTGCTTATATAGTTTACGTTCCTGGCTTGGTTGTGGTTATATTGGCTGTTTTCTTGTCAAATAATATAATAAACAAAATATGTATGTAGTTTATATAGCAGATGTAAAGTGCATGCACGATACTACATTGATGTCTTTGGGAATTATTTCTGTTTACTTGAAAGGTCAAGATCCACAGTCAGTTATGCAACAAGAATGTCTTGCAGAAGGACGCTCAAGCATTTGCTTTCACAGCTTTTACTATTTGTAGTTCCCACTTTTGAAAAGGGGTCTCCTCTTACCATTTAAATACGGTATGAAGCCCTCTGTAATATGTATTTCTGCTTTGCACAAAGTGTGAAGTTTGTGTAGTCTGCGTAATGTAATTTATCATGAGAAAAGAATGCATATACGTCAAAAGTCAGATTCTTCCTGTACTGTAATCTCTGTTGCGGTAAGGATGACTCTTATTTGAGATCTCAGATTACACAATTTAGGGATTTTCAGGTTGCATCATGGTAAAATTCCAACCACTGACTACTCATTAATTCTTTTCAAGCTGTTTTCTGAAATAATTACGCACAAGAAATAACATTTAGGATGTCAGAATAAATGCAAGGAATATAACCCCTGGATGAATTGAACTGTTACTAAGAAGACCAAATAGGTTCATCCAAGTCTAATATGTATAATAAACATCATTTGTGGAAAACTGGTGTTGTTATTAGTCGCAGGAGCCTCCCAAAAAACATTTCTTTAGTTTCTCTGACTTTAACCATCTGTTTCTTGCCGTCTGTCATTAAAGGAAATGAGTCATGCCGAATGTGAGAATCTCCTGGAATCTGTTGGATCCAGTTTATCTTCCTCTTGCCTACAAAGCCTCTTTAGCTCGGTGTTAGTGGGAGCTCACTGGATGCTCTTATCTGTTGGTGTCCAGGCAGGGTTATCAGCTCTGGCCTACCTCAGGCATAAGGACCTTAGACCTCACACAGCCTGGAGGAAAGAGGGAACGTAGAAGTTTAGTCTGTTATTGATGTCGTATTCCTTTTAGAGACCTCTTTTTTCCTGTAATAAACACAACTTGAAAAACATAAATACATTTAATACTTAGATTTTAATATGTTAGCAGTTTTCATAATCATCTTGCATCACTTTTATCTGATTTGTATTGGTGTAAGCCATGTTTGTTTTGGTTGAAATTCCCCCTACAATATCTCAACTGGGCACAACTTTGCCAGTACAAATTACTGAATTGTTATTCTTGTCAGAGAGGGGTAATAAGCCCGCACTTGCCCCATGTGTTTTGAGTTGGCCTGAGTGGTGAGTGGGGTGGGTAGTGTTGACTCTCTGGTGAAAAGTGGCCTTGATCCATCTCTGCATGGTCACTTCCAGGTCAGGCTGTAGGCATAGTCGAAGAGGGGCGTGGAGGGGGAACGCAGGATATCAGAGACAGGCCAAATAAACAAACCTGTCAGCCGTAGCATGGCCCTCTGACCTCCCCTGTCCCATCTGTTTTCTTATCTACTCCACTGCTAATACTGAGAACAAGTGACACCTCTCTCTGGCAAGCACTCACTGTTTTCCTTCCACTTAGCCACAGCAGAGCTGCACAAGATATGCGCATGGTGAGGAAGACGATATCTTATGACTTGCAGAGGCAGAGCTATGCTGGCAGGAGAGAAGCTTCTCATTATCTGGATGATAAACATATTATTTAACACTCATAATTCTAAAAATATAAATATACTACATGGCCGCGAGGTGCTTTATTATTATTATTATTATTTTTTGGAATTTCGGTGAAACAGAATCCCTCGTTTGAGACGGGACTCATTCTCGAGAAGAATTTTATTTCTATATATTTATGATAGTCACCCTACCAGCTGGAAAGGACATAAAAATATGAGAAATTTATTTTTGAACCAGTGGGTGATGATGAGCGGCCAGCGGCATGTAAACCTTGTTACTGCTGTCAATGTGTTACTCCTGTTCCCTCCCGTTGCGTTCAATCAGTAAGGTCAGACAAGATACATTACACAAGTTGTTATTGTGTTTATAACCAAAGACATACACTGTCGTTCTTTCCGCTCCCTCTCTTCCAGCTGTTACTCTAGTCTCCAAGAAAGCAGTATACCCATCATCCATACAAGGGGGCGGAGTGAATAGGTGGTTGATGGTGCCAATCATTGGTGAGGGCGGAGGAGCTGAAGCCCGTTAATGAATCTCCCCAGGGACTAGAAATTGCTGGGCTGGAGTGAAGAGGAGGAGCTGCAACAGGAGAGGAGGTACTAGAGGTCTGTGTCTGTGTGCATGCAGAAGGGGTGGTGCTGGAGCAGGAGTGGGGTTGTGTGTGGAGGCGGGGGGTTGGGGGGACAAGCTGTCACACTGCAGGAAAGTCTGCTCCAGTAAGTCACATCTGCCAGCGTGCACAAGGGCCATGCCTGAGGGCTGCAGGGTTAAAGGGCAACACGTCCCCCTGCAGAGCGCTCAGATCACATATCCACTCCAGTCAATAAACTGGCTGCTGTCACTGTTACAGACACTGACAATACTGTTCCTTTTTCTATAGACTCAACTGTGCAACTACATCACATTGATTTACAGTATATTGGGCTCTCTTTTATGTTTTATCCTTGTCGTTGAAAGATTAATTTTTTTTTCGATAGATCTGTGCCGCAGACTCAATAAGTAAGTTGAATTTTCTCCTGTTTTTATAAAAACACTGTTTTACTCAGAATTACACTTTTTAGCCAGCAATCTGTAAATCTATAAAAGAGGCTGCTGGTTTTGTTATAACTGGAACTTAAAGTGAAATAAAACCAAAACACATACTAAGCAGTGACAGACATGGCAGGCTGACAACTTCACCACGTGTCAGGAGATGCAAGCTTTAGTTACTTGTGTTCATCTTGGCTGATCGAAGCCTCGTTTGTTTACCTCAGAGCTACCACAGGCTCCTAAGCAGTGTGGAGGCCCAGTGAACAGCACTTTCTGTTCTAATCCTGACACAGCAAATAAGTGTGTAAGTGTATAAATGTTAATCTGGTGTCAGAGTTGCAATTTTCCTTGGAATGGTTTGAGTTTGGTGTAGAAGGAGCACAGTTGATTTCCTGTCAAAGCTGGCTCTGGGACTCCTGACCGTCATGTAAAGAAATACAACCTGCTGCTCTGCAAACTAACTTCTGACAAATCAGCAAAAAGCCGTCCTTTCTTTTTTCTTAGACCTAAACACCCCTTCTCGTGTCCTGGAGCCACCCTAACTTAAAGTTTGTTTTCTCTGTATTATCTGATCTTGTACCCTATTTCTACTCGAAAGCACTGGGAGTAGAGAATGCAGCCAGCGCCCCTCCTTTTCCAACCCCACCCCACTGTTGCCTCTGTGCTGTCTAACCCACCCATCTACTAGTTTGGCAAAGCCCGTGACCTTCCAGTGCAGCTCCCTTGGTGACCGGTAATGGTTTATTTTGTGTCAAAGTGTATTTTGGTTCCACTCTGCTAAAATTTTCAGGACAAATTCAGCAGTTGTGCAACTCGAACCAGCCATGAGCTCACATGTTTACAATGCAGGGCTGCCATTGTTTGTCACACCTTTCAAATAAAAGGTAGCCAAGATGGACAGTGTTTACAGGATGCTGGGAGCTGTCAGGGGCTGCGGCTGGCAGCTCTGTCCACTGGGATGGTGTTTGGAGGCTAATTTGATGGTTTGCTTGAGCCCTCCCCCGCCTCCCTATTGCAGCTGAATGGTGCCTGTCAGGAAGCTTCATGGTCACCTCATGGCTCGTACTTTATAGTGTTTTTTTTTTTGTTTTTTTTTACCTGCAATGGACTCATGTTTTGTCTCAGACACTGCCACTGCTTCTTTGAATGACTTTGAAGATGTGAAACTAAACTTGCAAGCAGTTGTTCAATGACTTTTGCCGTATTTGTGTTGTCATAACTTTGTCATTATGTGTAATTTAGTTGTTTTTGGATAGTTGATTTATGTAAAAAAAAAAACACACAAAAAAAAAACCAATCTGCTCAAGGCCCTGATAAGGCAAGAAGGTCCTCATGTAGGATGCGTATCAGAAAGTTTGAGTCTTTCAAGAAAGACCTTCTGAACTCAGAACTATCAAAATTGATCATAGGCACATTTCACCAGTGGACCAACACAATACACATTCCCCAGTGTTGAAAATCGTGTGCATTTTGCAATGGGGCCATTGTTGCCTGAACCTAATCATTAAAGTAGGCAAAGAAAGAATGCTAATCTTTTAGGGTGTTGAATGTCAGCCAGGTCTCTCGTAAGACAAGCAAACTCTCTATGTTTTAGCCAGATTTCCCTCAAACCTCAGCTCCACACCCCATCGAGGCCATAGAGTCATATCATCACACCGACAAAAAATTATAGAAGAGGCTCTTCAGATGCGAAAAGAATCATTTTATTACAATAAAAAAAGAGTGAAACACTGATTTGTTTTGTCCGTTTGCATTTTCTTTTTTCACCTGACACTGTTCCTTTGTCCTTTGAGTATTTATGTTCTGATGTTATGCTAGTATGTTTACCATGTCATAGAATATCAGCAAGCTAACATTTACTTTTTTTAAGCAATATACACAAGTACAGCTGAAGTTGATGGGAATGTTATTAGCTGTGCAGGTATTTGGTTGATATTTAGTGTCATGCAGCTAATCACACATACACTAACATAACAATCCTATATACTGATTTACTGTTCACAGACCCATTAACCTTTCCACCGCATTGAACTGTTTGAGTAAATATTTTAATGTAGCTGTGGGCGCGGGTACATTTATAATTCAGATATTCAGAACTAAACAGCGGGACTTTGGTGCAGCTGAATGGAACACCTAAGGGCGTTTATCACAGCTTGACTAAGCATTTGTTTAGTTATGTTGAAATGCGTGTGACGGTGTGTCAGTTTCCATCACATTGTGCGTTTTTGTGTCAAATGTGCTGTAACAGTAGCAGACCCGACCGTCCTACACCACTCCCTCTGCTATCTGATCGACTCCCTCCCCAGTTGTTCTCCATCTGTTGCCTTAGATCATACAGGACGAGCATCTTCAGTGCTCCCATTTCTCCTGTTGTCTTCTTCCCCCTGTTCTATCTCCCTTTTCCCCTCCTTCACTATACGTCTTCATCCTCATCTTCCTTTACCCTCTTCTTCTTCTGCCTCCCTCAATGTCAACTAATTAGGGGTGGGGGTGTGGGTGAGGAAAGGGTAGTACAAAGGCCTCGTCTGGCCCACCCACTGCCCCCTTTCCACCCTTTCTGAGCCATCATTTCTAGCTATTAGCCTTGTCTTAGTCTTTTGATTAGGGCCAAGAACGCCTAGACACAAAGGGCTAATCATGGGATACAACTGGCTGGGCTGTGTCACTCATCTTTGGGATAGTCCCCTTCCCGTCCCACCCTGCCCACCTCTCTTGTTTGTCTTTGGTCTGCTGCTCAAGAACTGAGCCTCTAATCTAGTCACTGGTCAGCGAGGCAAACAGTCTGTCTCAGACAGTCTCTGTCTCTCTGCTTAGCCTGTCATTAAAAGAGATATCGTCTTTCTGATGCTATTAGGTTATATGTCTTCAGTTGTTTTACCTCTGTCTGCTTTGTTAAAATGCTAAGACCATTCAGGGGGTTCAGTGATACAGTGCTTAAAAGTGTCTAATTCTTTGTCTTATACACATGATTTAAGTCTACCTGCATTGTCAGTACATTCAGTAAATCACAAGCTATTCATCTGTAACAGAATAGGAATCAAATCCCAATGGCAGCCAGGATGATTGTTGATCACCAGTCAACAGCCAACACTTTTTAAAAACAATATTACTTTCTGCAATGCATGTGCATGGAGACTATGGTTTTGTTAACTAGGAAATATTGTGGTGATGACAAAATTAAAATATGGTTATGGTATGATTAAGGTAAGGCTATAACTATAACACTGTCAGCGAATGATCAGGCCTGCAATTAAAAACGAGAAGATTAATTGCAAGTTTGTAATGAGAGTAAACTCTGGTCTCTAGCATGAAAGGCTGAAACACTGACCCCTTACCTCAGATTTTCCACCTTGCTACATATAAGTCTACTACTTCCTGTTTTCGCACTGAACACTGGCATTGCATGAAATAGTGAAACACACAAGCATCTGGTGTGGAATATAATTCCATTGAATACTGACATATGCATTATATCCTAGAACACAAACGAAATCTGATATGTTGAAAGATCAGTGTGTAGGGTTTAGTGGCAGAGGAGTGGTTGTGGATTGCAACCTCCTCCACTCAGCCACCCATTCCAAGCCTTGTTGCGAAACCCATGAGAAGCCAGTGCCAGTGTTTGGTTTGTCCATATCTGTGCTGCTGTAGTATCATGGTGGTGCAACATGGCATGGCATGACTCCGTGGAAGAGAACCCAAGGTATCTGTAGATATAAAAGGCTCATTCTAAAGTAACAAAACATCTTTAATTATGTTCATCATTTAAAAACAACCATAGAGTTGCACTCTGTTCCTATGACAGGTTGTGTAACAAATGAAGAGGAAGAAAGTGCAGCTGGCAGAATATGGCAGAAATGGAATATAATCATCTTAAATAAAGATCATTATATTTTTGTTACCTAAGAAAGAGCCTCTCTATAGACAAACTAGACCCTGGTCTTGATAGGACCTGTCGTGTTTTCCACACATTTCACAGGGACCATAGCTTGTCCTTTATGCTAGGTAGGCGAAGGGTGAGGTAAGGCAGTTGCAATCTGCAGCTAGACCGCTAGATGCCACTAAATCCTACACACTGCTTCTTTTAACGTTTTTCTCTGCTGCAAGTTCACTATTGCTGTGATTTGCGGCTCAAAGCAAAATCCTACAGTTTACAGATTTACTTTGTGATGCTATCGATTGGTCAGTTGGATAGACTGTATTTCGGCACAATGGGGACTTCTCTGTCTTGTGCTGTCCTGTAGTTCAGTAAACAATTGCTCTCAAACACAAAGAAACATGTCTTGTCGTGAAATCACAGGAACACTGTTCAATCAGTAGTCAATTGAATGGGTGGATTCCTGCCAAATGAAACCCAAGTATTTTGCCGCATGCCAGCATGCCATTCTTTTGGCTACTACTGCATGATGAAACCTCTGGGCGGTTGAAGTGATGGACAGAAAGCTGCTTAGATGCAATTGAGGGGAAACTTTCCCATGTTTCCATCTGAAATGTGTTGAGACTCGCAAGACGTTGGAACAAAGCACCCTCACTGCAAGTCTGTCATACTGTCTTCTTGAAGTTGGCTGTGGAGAATTATAATGTACATCTTTGAACTCTCCGATCTGTTTCTTCACCATCACCAAGTCCAGGTGTTGTGAAGCATCGCTGGCACAGACACAAGGAGAAATCTGAGACTTTTAGCCTTTGATATTGTATCCAAATGTGCACTGTAAATGTCTTGTCATTTATCAGATTCATTATTTTTATCAGGCTGCCGGATAGAAGAAAGTTTTTTTTTTTTATCAGTTCGTCAGATTACTCTTCAGTCATTCTTTCATTTGGGTTGATAAACTATAATTCATGCTTTGATAACTCATGTCAAGGCAGTTATTTTTGTTCTTCGTTGATCTACTTTTTTGATCATACATTAATCTCATAAATTTCAGGTCATTCATCATTCATACATATAATCATTAAATATATGTGCATTTACATCCTTACAGCTAAAGCATCTGAGTCTCATTACCACCCTTGCAAAACAATTTGTGAGACCTAACAGAGCCTTCAGGGTGCATGTCCTAGAAGCAGGTAAGTATGTCAGCAATGCAAACAGATCAGGCTTACTGCTGCCTGCAGTAAAAGGTCCTGCACAAAGCAACTACCTCTAAAACCATTAAAGTGGGTGGCGTTTAACTCACACATTACACATCCAGCAGTTTTGGCAGCTAGTCTGTTAATTCCAGGGGTTACGTAGGTCATCTCACAAGGCTGCAGCAGGCTTGCAGGATTAATGCCAGCTACGTTGTTTTCTTCTTCTTCTTCTTCGTTTGTTGCTTTAATGATTTATTAGCATGGCAAGGATATATAAAAAAAATAAAAAATATATATACTAAATATACACAGGAGTTGGATCTTTTGAGATGATGTTGTATGTTGAATAAACATATTTTAGTGCATTTTTAGAAGAATAAGTGACAAATCACTGAACAAACATGACCTGTGTTTATACAGAGAAAGGCCAATGGATGAAGGCGCTGTGAAAATGTTTGCTGCATCTCCTATTTCCATTGTCCAATGAGCAATTGTTAATTAAGCTCACTGTTCAACAATAAGGTTTATATTGCCTATCAGCAAAGAACTGTACGGCCAACACTTAATTAAATCTGGTAAAGTTGAATCATTTCTTCATTATGCCAGTTTTAACCAACCTCTGTGGTCCTAAACATTACCCAACATCACTGGGATTTATCTGTGGGAACAGTTTACCTTCATTATAACCACATGCCCAAAACAAATAGCTCTTCTTTTTTTTTTAATCAGTCACCCCTTAACTCAGACAATTACTACCACAATCTGTTTATTGACAATCTAAAGAATGGGGGGTGCAGGGCAATACCATATCATAATTTAATAATAAAAATAAAGTAAGATGGCAATGTAGGAGGAGGAGGGATACAACTCTGTTCATGGAGAATTTCATGAAGGAGCAGCTTTTATTTCTAAGGTTTATCAATTAGATTATATAACATTACTCTCTGCAGACACAGAAGTACATAATTTATGGCTTTGCATATTTTATTTATTCTTCTCCTTCTATTAACATGTACAAAAATAATTCCATGGATATATTCTTGTCACAAAGGTGTTTGAATGATGTCCTTCTGCTGATGGTCTCCTCCTCCTCCTCCTTCTCCTCCTGGACGCCCTGGATTAGAGCAGACCTCCCTGCTCCCGCTCACACACAGACCTGCTTCTTCTCAGTTTCTCAATCTCACTTCTCACCCCTGTATATGTGTGCGTGCATGCACATATGCAGTGTTTAGTATGAGCAAGTGTGTGTTGGCATGTTATATGTTTTTGTGTTGTCCCTGCACATTTGTGTGTGAATGTGTGTAGGTGGGGGTGAGGCACATGCGCTGGCTTTTGAGATTTAGCAGGAATGTTTTGGGGATCACTCTGTTTCAAATTTCACCTCAAGTTTTAGCAGTAGCAGCGGAGTGAGGGGAGGGAGGCACAGGGAGGAGAATGTGGGTAGATCAGGGCATTGGGTGGTGGTGGAGGTGGTGGTGGTGGTGGTGGCGGTGGTGGGGTGTTCAGGGTAAATCTTTCCTCTGTGAGAATAATTTGATCCCCCAGCTTGGCTGGCTGTTCTTGACTGTGTCTTGTTCTGTCCGTCACTGAACAATGCAGATGGAGTAACGTTTCAGGTCGGTGGGGAACACTGATTCTCCAGACAGGTAGTTACCTCCTCCCCATACCCCCCATTTATTTCTCCCTCATACACACACACAGACCAGCTTCATCTCTTTTTCTCACATGCTTGCTCTCACCCCTGCCTGGTCCCTCTCTTCCCCCTTTCTCCCCCTGGTTCTTGTGTTCTCATTGTATTACTCTTTCTCTCTCACCCGCTCCGTCTCCTGTTGATTCAGTAGACAGGTAGTTCACTCTGACCCCACCACCTCCACCTCCACCTCCACCACCATCCCCTCTTTTTACACAGCCCCATGTGCATTCCTTTGACTCAGTATTAAGCAGCCTGACCCCCCTTAAACACACCATTCATTACACACTGTTCGCTCTGTGCCTTTGTTTAATGCTCTGACCTTTGTCAGACCTTTTCACAAGACGAATCTTCACTGAACAATGCATGGTTGTTTTAATTGATTCCCCAAAGGCCATGTAGCATGTTTCTACCATAATCTTTTCACTAAACCTTAAGACCTTAAAGATTTTAATTTAAAACAAGGCCAATACTGCTCAGCTGATGGATAATAAAGCTGAAATGTTTTTTTATTCTAAAAACTGAGGTGTGGCATGGTGATTAGACGCAAACAACTGGATAAACATGACATAACTAAATGTTATTACATAAATCACTAACAGTCGTTGTTAATATTCACTCTGTACTGAATATGCTCACTTTGTTAGATGTGCTTGACTTGAGTAGTACGGTAAGATGTCAACCATAAGGAACATATCATGACATTGCTCTTCATGCAAGGTCCTCTTGCCCTTGCATCCTCATGTGTCAGTTCATATCATTGTAACTTCTCACTATGTAGGTTACATGCCAAATGAAGTGAATCTCGTCACAACTTGCATAAAAAATGCATGACGTGACATCAACATAACTTTTCTGAGCTTTGTAAAACTCTTTTCCTTTCATGTCATGCATTAGAAATCAAATTAGACTCTCAAATGAATTGAGTCTTTCAAGTTTACAGCAACAAATACATTTCCCCATTTTCCAATCTCCTATTTTTTCTCCCCTCAAATGTACAGAAAGTCCATTAGTACCATTTATCATTAACCTCCCTGTGTGTAAGTTGTGGGTCCACGTGGCCGTGTTAGTTTTTCTCCCTGCGAAAACACAATCATTTCCCAGCGCTAAGAGCCCTTAATGGACTGGAATGGGCACTCTGAGGCTCATTAGCATTAGCCAGCTTCCTACTCTCCGTTAATGGAGAAATGCTCTTTATATTTATAATGCTTTTACAGAGAGCGACGATCAATATCATAATCTACATGATTGTAGAATATGAAGTAAGGTTTTTTTGTGGGCATTAGGGAGAAAGTATTGGTTTGAGTTGCAAAACAAGAAAACACTTTGATAAGGGTGTGGTAGCTGTCCAGAGCGGATATATGAATCCTGGTGCAATAGGTAGAGTGGTAAAGAGTAAAATCATATTAATGACTCGGAGAGTTTGTTTCACTGAATCTTGAAACTGTTGATCACTCCTCACTTTTTCCAATTTATGTTCGTCTAGAGCAGAAACTGAAGTTCACCCAAAACTATTGAACAACAGCGCTTAAACAAGATCAAATAAATAAATGTAGGTAGGTTGAAAAAAATACTTAGCAGTCTGTACAGTGTCACACTGACATGCATTATATTTATTGGGGTTTTGTCCTGCAAGTCTTCTTCACATTTCTATGAGCAATGTGAAGAGAGAGTGTATAAGATAAGCAAGTGGGCGAAAGGGGCTTCCCCAGCACCTCCGCTTCCTGTGTATGTGTGTGTGTTGTGCTCTTGTGCGGTGTGTAAGGGTGAGAGATTTCTCCTCTTGTGCTATCGCTGGTGTTGAGAAGTGAGAGTCAGGGAAGATTGTGACACAAGTGAGGAATCCCATAGTGCCTGCAGCTCAAATGGACACGTATACATAAGAACTGCAGGAAAACATCATGTATTTTAACCAGTATTGATGACGATTTTCCCTGTATTGAATTAAGGAACAAGTGTAACAAATTACACACACACACACACACACACACATACAGGCACTCAGAAACACCAGGAAGCTGTAAAAACCTACAACCACCATGGTGGTCCACTGGGATCTGTCTCCTTCAGGGCTTGGCTTTCCAGTAATGGACCACAGGAAGGACACAAAAGCCACATCATTCAGTCATCATTATTTTAAAAAGATCTTTCTTTCTTCCATGTATCCTCACTACATGGTGTTCTCTCTGTTTTCCTCTTTTATTTGAGCTACCTTCATCAAATCTTTTTGCTTCATCTTATGTTTTTTTTACTTTATAGTTGTTTATTCTGTCTCAGATTGTGTTCTGTCTGTTTTGGTCTCTCTTCATGTCTTTTTCATCCACTCTCTATTTTTCAACCCCTCCCCTCCCCATCAAACCTCCCTTTTCTACAAAATGCACCACTCAAGACTGATGTCTAGATTACTTGTTCTCCATCACCAAGGTCAGACTCATGTGTATCATATATGATACATATGGATCAACCTATTCTGTCCTGTCTGTCTCGTGTCTTAACCTCATGCGGGTGTGAGCCGTGCTGATACCAGGGCAGACACAAACTTCAGCAAGTTTACCTCCGGACCATATTGATCAGCATCGCTTAAGTAAGTCAAGTCATTAACCAAAAGGACTACGGTAGCAAAAAGAGATACCTGGAGGAGGAAATTTGCCTTTTAAGAGATGTCTGAGGTTTGTTAATCTGGTTATTCTGGAAGGATGCAGTCATGATATTTGTTGACACATAATTGTCTGTTCACAATGTACAGTTATTGTACACACTATAGTTATGAATGAGTTATTTCTTCTGTTTTTTGTTTGAGCCTTATCTCTTGATAAATTACCATCAGTTTTAATAAGTAACTCTGCAAACAGAACACACCTATTTCTCTCTGAACCTTGAGTGATGACTGTGGCCCTCTGAGGGACAAGCAGCTGCTTTCATCCACATAAATAACCATCTCCTGAACATGCAACTAGAATATGCATGTAATGTGCATGGACAGTCTCCAAGACATTGACCCTAAACAACCCTAATAAATAAGACTTACACACATTAGTGGCATTCGCCATCTCTCTGGATACCCCACATTCATACTCTCACTGTCTTGCACACACACACACACACACATACACACAAGTGTCTCTTCCTCACTGTCCATAACCCTCAAATGGATAATGATTGATTTTTATTTTGGTAATGTTGCTCCCCCGCAGATTTCCTTGAACTGACCCAGCAGATTGGACCTGTAAGTATTGCTGTAATTCATATGGTGGAGGAGAGACATAATAAGTAGATGCCATATTTATACACTGTATGTGTGTAGGACTTTGTGGCATCTAGCAGTGTAGTTTTGGATTGTGAACCTCTTGTTTTAACCTCTCCTTCCAAGCGTCAAACATGAGAAAGACACAAAAGGCGATTCTAGAGTCAGTATTTAGTTTGTCCGTTCTGGGCTACTGTAGAAACATAGCACTTTAGCATGACTGACTCTGATGATGATGATTAATAATGGAAAAAGAAAAATAAATCTTGAACACTGGACCTTTAACTTCAGTAAAGTAATGCCACTACTGCAGATTGTCCATCAAACTGCTGGTGATGTACCATTACCAGAAAATCTTTCATATAAAAGATACAAATATTTGTAGAACAGCTTTTTTCTTATTTTAATAATTTGGGTTAATTCTCTCCCATGTTCTGTTGTGTTTTAAAGTCTTATTGTGTGTTCAGTGGTGATTATTCATGCAGAGGTTAAAACACATGCTGGAGAACAGTTTATACAGCTCAAGTATCCTCGCTTTAATCCTCTCCCTCTCTCTCTCTTTCTCTCTCTCACTCAGGCTCTCACGGTAGGCATGCTCTTTCCTCTCAATAATTTTCACACTCCTAATCAAATCACAAATTAAAAAGGAAATGCATTAGCAAGACTCAGTAAATAAACACACCTTTATAATACTTAATGTGATGCAGGTTTTCTGACTCTACATACATTATTGTGTACATTGTTTGCAGGTTCCTGCTCCAGTACTCCAGTAGGTGCTGCTAGAGAGCAGTAAAGTTGACATTGGTTGGAGTCTGTCCCCACAATCTGGGCTCGCCACCAACCTCCTGTCAGCATACAAGACCACGACTCACCACGTCTCCAGGGAGACGCTGATAGAAAAAGCCACAACAACACTAAGTGCCAGTTCACACCTGGGACAGTATTTGCAAAATACAGTTTAACCGTCTTTTATTAGCACATACATGTGCTGTTTGTGGTGAATCAAGACAATTCACACAGTCAGGAATGAATGAGAACATAAATACTCTGTGTGTTTGCCCAAAAATTCATAAAATATTTACTTATAAACAACCACTGTCAGTGAGGTACAGCTATTACAATTTAGTGAAA
This sequence comes from Larimichthys crocea, assembly GCF_000972845.2. Classification (NCBI taxonomy): domain Eukaryota; kingdom Metazoa; phylum Chordata; class Actinopteri; family Sciaenidae; genus Larimichthys; species Larimichthys crocea. The sequence continues at coordinate 19,506,291 of NC_040018.1, read as the reverse complement.
GAGGCTGTGACATTACAGCCAATCTAGTTTACTAACTGGTTAAACTGGTCTCTTTGTCAGGTTGAGATGCAAATCACCTTCGATAATTAACTGCACAAAGCCACCGTAGTGCTGCTCACTCTCATAAAGGACTATAGATATAACTCTGAGGGAAAAAAAATCCAATAAATCAAAAATGTAAGCTTAATTTTATGACCACTGTGCCTTTTTACATGATTCAGTTAACAGTGACAGTGCGGGTAAAGAAGTAGTTATGACATGGGACCAAAACTGTCCTTTTTCAATTGACTCAAATGTCATTTATGCTTTAAACTTCATTTGACTTTACATCTGTAATATAAAAAAAGTCTGGAAATAGCATCTCCTATGACCTAAGTCATTCTGCCAGACTGTGTTTTTGTCATCCGTTCTCCCGCAATTTTTTTTCTATTTTTACACTAAAACATCTGTTTTACTTTTAAGGCACCACATTCGTGTTTAGCTGTCATGCAAAAAATTAAAAAAAAGTGTGTGATGTTAATAAGAACCACTGCAGTGCACTTTTCTGATCTCCTGATGCACCTTTTTTCCCCCCCCTGATAACGCAGGGGGGTCCAGTTTGAACTCTAGGTGCACACCCTTGATTTAGCTAATCCCTAATGATCCCTTTGCCACATGTGATTTTATCTTTGTCTTTTTTATTTTAACTTAAATTGCAATGCATGGATTGACTTAACCATTTAAAGCCTGATATACGTTTTTCACATTCAGGTCAAAGGATGTTTTAAGACATCCTGTGACTGAACAAATGCCAAATGAGTATCTTTAGAGGAGTGAGGGCATTGTCTAAAGTAAAAATTGTAATTTGTAACTCCCCTAATCCTCTTTTCTCCCACCCAGATAAACCATCTGCTCTGGAATTTAGACTGGACTTCATAAAGATTTAAGAAAGCTCAACCAAGTAGACAAATTCCCAGAATCTGAACCGTTAAACCCTTTACAGTACGATGCAAAAAAATATAGATACATTTGACAATTTTAGATCACTATGAGCTCATATTGCAACATATCAGCAACGATATTAGAGATGCTTCTCACTCAGCAGGGACACAAACAAACTGTTTTATCACAACACAGGTTTTAACAACTTTGTCCAACATAAGGACTTGCCTCTGCACCACACCTTGTATCTGGGTTGTATACAGTAAATATTAACCCTTGCCAGAATGCCACTGGGCCAGCAGCCACTGACAAGGTTAAGCTGTTTAGAGTAGGTGAGGAGATTACACAGCTTATTATCCACATCTCTCTCTCTCTCTCTCTCTCTCTCTCTCTCTCTCTTTCTCGTCCCCCCTATACACCCCCTCCTCCAGGATGGCCGCATGGGGCCGCTCCGACATTTAATACCATGTCTACAACAAGATAAGGCTTTCTTATGGACAGATTAACAATATGCCCATTGTTTGTTGCCCCCGTGCAGCCTTGCAAGCAGGCAGACACAGGCAGCCCAGGCATTAAAGCCAGGGAGTCTGGTTGTCCGACGTGAACTCTAGCAGAAAGAGAAAGAAATGTTGAGAAAGAGATGGAGGCTCAGAGGACGGGGTGCATAAGCAAAAGAGGAAGGAAAAACATGAAGGTTCAGGGAAGGGAAAGAGAGGCGATGGGAGAAGAGAGACACAAACAGAGAGGAAAAAAGGCCAAATGGAGAGAAGAAGAGACAGAGGGAGAGAAAGGAATTCAGCAACTTCAGATAGTCTAGCACTACTGGGTCAAGCGCAGCATACTTCCCCAGTAACAAGAGACTGGGGAAGGCCTGTCAGCAGCCAAATTGCGCCTCAAACCCACTGACAAGGATTGTCAGCAGAGAGGGGAGAGAGACTCTTTCTGGCCTACTCTCATGCCAGGGTTAATCACTAGCAATTACAGAGAGGAGGAGCAATCAAAAGGCCGTGGTGGCGCAGCACTGGAGTGTGTGGGCTGCGGTACTCGGGTGTCATAAGCCACTGCGACTCAAACCAACCATTTCTCAAATGCTGGGGCTCTCAAATGCTGGGACTCTGGTTCTTTATGTATTATGGAGACCCAGTGAAGTTGTATCAGTGTGTATGTGAGTGTATGGGGGTGGTAGGATTACATGAGAAGGGGATTCAGAGGTGATGAGGCTTTAAACTGGAGGGGTCCCCAGAAGACCCTGGGGTCCTAAGCACCTGGTGTCAGATCATGTCAGAGGGCAGGGGGCCAAAAAATTCCAAGTTTGAGCTGTGAATGTGAGCAAGTGATGATGGTGAAAAGGTACAGATGGATCCTCTAAACATTTCCTTTTTTTTGAGAATTTGGATTTGTGTGCTGTGAATGTGACAAAATAAAGTTTTTTAAAAATGTATTTAGAATTGCCTGACTGCTGGAAGTAAATAAATTAACTTACACATGTATTTCACATATGTTGACTGATAAAATGCTGTACATTAGTTAGTTCTCCAGCAAAGGCCAACTTCAATATAAAAATATATGTATTTCTTTATCCCACAGTTAGTTGTGTTATGGGCCAAATAGACCAAGATAAAAAAAAATTGCAACATGAGGTTTTGAATAGATAATGACTAATCTTTGAGAGACCTTTTATAGTTTTTATATGTACAAATGATATGTGTAATATTTAAATTTGCAGATGATGCATATGCATGAAGTAGTGTGTGTGTGCAGCGTCACCACACATCCAACCACAATGGTGCAGACACACTCTTCTGCTCTCATCGCAGACTATTTGTATTCATATGGTGACAGTTGACAGCTGTTTTTCCCTTTAATAAGATTAGGCTAAAGAAATTAGTTGTGCACTCTTTAATCTGCCATTTAACAGAGGGGGCCACCTGGGGTCTGCCTTATCCCATCCACTCTGAATGGCTAATCACAAAGGGTTTGATTCACACAGGGATGAGCACAGTACTCAGAACCTGCACCTCCACAAGCCAATAAATGTATGATTCCCTAGTCAAAAGAAACTGTGCTTAGATTTTTGTGTAATAGCCCCAGTGGTCATTTGTAGTTAGCCAAAGTGTCTCACATCATCCCCCTCTGTATTCATGACTCCAACAATGTTCTCACATAACCACAATAACATATGTTTGCAGTTGACCATGATATTGAATTCACATAGTTAGGCTTTAAAATGTTACTTTTCAGCATCACAACTCTCATTTTCACTGTATGCACAGACTCAGACAATATGAACAAGCACTTTCTAATGTTAATGAGAACCATTACAGAGATTTTGACACATTTCTCCTGATAGAAGCAGCCTGTTTTTAGTCAAATAGCAGGTGATAAATCAGCTCCACATCATATTTTTGCACTCATACACAGTTATATTAACAGCAAGGTGTAAACAGTTTGACAACACACTGGATATAAATGGACCTTGCTACTTTGATCTTGTAATTTGATATTGTTATCTCACATGTTCAGTGATAAAATAGATTAAATATGTTCTGTAAAAACAGGTTAAACATTAGTATCTGTCTTATCTATACTCTATATTTTATATAGTTGCATCTGTTCTTAAACCTTAATGCATACATTGCCAGGACAGGAAAGTGCTGTCACCCTCATTTGCTCTCAGCAGGGGTCTCTGCGTGTTGGTTAATGTGGTTTCCCCGCAGTGGGAGCTGTAGTGGGCTGGTTGGGAGAAATCAGCTTTGGCACAGCTGCACAAACAGGCCTTTTACTGGGCAAATCAATCAGGCAGCCCCGGGCTTGGGCCAATGCCCAGAAAGCACAGTTTGGAGAGAGTCTCACCTTACCCCTGTGCACTGGCTGAAAGGAACCAGTATTATCACTGTACAGCACTCACCCTGTCACCTCTTCTTTCTTTTCCTCTGCCTCCTCCCCCTTGCTCTTTCTCCTCCTGTCATCTCTGCCCTGTTCTCCACCTCTACCATCATGGTTCCTCTCCTCTCCTCTCCTCCTGGCTATATTCTCCTCCTCTTCCTCCTCCTCCTCATCCTCTCATGCTCTGCTACTTCTTACGCGCTCTCCAACTTAACAGATTGCCATCAAGAGGCTGTGATCTGAGGAGAAATGTCATATCGTCTCCTGCTATTGGCTGTGCGCCCCTCAAATCAGTTGTGACAGTTTCCTATTACATTGTTTACCTGCCTGAAGGCGGATGCCGCCATACTTTAACCATATTCAAATCTGCTCGATCTGGAGGAACCACAAGTCCATGCGCAGCTTCTTAAAGCTGGTACGTCGTGCGGTTCATAATGTCTACTGTTATTCCAGTGAGGATTGGTCTGAGAATGAGGACCAGATGGAGAAAGTTATCATGGATGTTGAGATGTTTATGACAAGGAATAAACAGGGCCTTGCTTTAAAATATCACAAGTCACTCCCTTCAAATTCCATTTCTGCTTGAAATGACGTTTTTTTGTTTTGAGCGAGACTAGAGCCGTGAACAGTTACGCATGTTATAGTTAGCAAATAACCTGTTTCTTCAATTCCTCTAATAGTTATTAAAGCTTTTTAAACCACATGTCATGATAACTGCCTTCAATCGAGGATGTCCAGGAAAACACATTCATTACATCTAAAAAACGTAGGTTTTGAGGCACCTTATAGCAGTTTTAAATGTCATGTGCATAAAGCCTTCTGTACATGTGGCTTGCACTTTTAATGTTTCATAAAGAGAAAAGTTACAGTAAATGTATGCTGGTTTGCAGGTCATTGCAGAAAAAGCTACATCTCTACATGATGGCAAATCGATGTGTTACTGAGTATGCATGAGCTCTCGGTGTCGCACTACTGTCTCGACGGTCATGGGAACTCCCCGTTATCCTGCTTCTTATCTCTTTGGACAGGTCATCAGGTCAGAGAGATTAGATTGTCAGTAACATGGCAAAGTTTGGCAAGTGAGAGAAACAAGTTTCTTATAGCTGTCTGCTGTACACTTCCTCGCCCGCCATAGTTCCTTCTCGCTCTGCAAATGTATGTTTTTAACATTTAAATGCTTCTCTGATCATCACAGGATTTCATTACAAGACCTGCCAGGCATACTGTCAGCATTATAAGCATCATTACATCAAATATTCATTTATTACTTTGAGAGGTTTTACACATTTTTGTCTTTTAAAACACTGGTGGCTGCAATTGTCCCTATAAGTGATGGGGGATGAAATCTGCAGCCCTCACTCTATCTAAAAACATATTCTGACATTTAGCTGAAGCTAACATGAGATTCCTACAGTCCAAGTTGAATTAATCAACTTGGTATCTTCAGATTTTAGTCTTTTTTAGGAGGAGCCTTTTGTATTGGCTTCAAATTAATTTTGTGCACTATGAAGACTGTGGCATTTGTCCCTTGTCACTTTACACTTAAATTGCTTAAAGAAGGATTCTCTTTGCTACCAGGATAGATTGAATAATTGCATCTAATAACACTTACAACCAATACTGCTTTCAATGTACTTATGGATATGTGAGGATTGGAGAAAAAAAAATGCTATTAAAAGAATTTGAACTTTTTTTAATTCAAAGTTTAAGTGCATAAATGAGAAAGCACTGCCATGTTTAAGTCTGTAGATGTCTAATTATAAAAGCTCATTTTGTTCTCTTCAATATTTACTGAATTCTTTTAAGTCACTGTGTATTAAGAATACAGGTGAAGAAATCCCCTCCATGGCTGCTGGTGACCTGCAGGCACAGTGAAATCTCCAGAGCCTGGCAATTAGTTAATTGAAAAGTTATGTACTTGGCATGAATAATTAAATACAGGCTCTCTGGAATTAGTACTGCATAACAGAGGCACAAATGAATTCTCCACAGTCGTATGAGCAGGAGCTAGAGGCACTAATGTTTGGCTAAAGACAAGTTTTCTAGATAATTTCATTAATTGCTTTGTTCTCACAATTTCATTCAAATTGTAGCAGATAAAAGTTGTAATATTACTAAGTTTGTCTGCACCTTTTCTAGCTATAAAAGTTGCACATAATAGTACCAGAAAAGAGCTTTCACCTCCACCTTTTCACAGATGTCAATGACGACTGTAGTTACTGAAATTCTGTTTTCTATGATAACTTAATTTGTTGCGCATTGGAATAATGTGTTATTTTTAAAACTTATCTTGTGATCGAAAGACAGCAGCGATGTTGAATTTGTCACATTTTCATGTAAACGGAACCGTGCAGACTAAACAATGTAGACTTGTCAGAATAATTCACAAGCATACGACACATATGGTTCATATTAGGGAAAACCTAAATCAGCCTTTGACCGTTTCACTTGTAGTCTGTGCGGCCACTGACTCTAAAAACCTCACAGCAAGTGTATCCAGATTCCATACAGCTATAAAATATACACTTGGATGTTGACAGAACACTAGTTTGGCATTTAGTTTACAGAAAAAACATTGTACTGTATCATCTTATACTAACAGAAAATAACAGCTGTCAATCAGCTAATAATTTCGACCATATTGCAAATTTAAATCTAGAAAATAACAAGTGAAGAACGCAGAAGTTCTCGTGTAAACTGCTGCACCATGATCCTACATTTAGTTTATTTAGTTTTTGGAGTAGCTCCACCACTTCTTTATTGCGAGGCAATAGCATTCATCAAAATCACACTCAAAAAATGTATGCACATATCTAAAATTGAAATGTGTGTTGATTTCACCCCACTTGACCAAAGTGGTTACAAACCACTTAGAGCAATTCACAAATATATTGCAAAATACACCTCCTAAGTCCATTGACTTTTGCTTTATTCCCCATTTAACTCTTCCCCAGTCGCACTTGTATTGTCTCATTCCTCCATGTGTCTGTCTCTTCTTTCACACTCAAGGGTTAATTCTAAGACCTGGTGGTTTCTCATTGTCAAGCTTTCCTAGTTAGCCCCAGTGTTTAGCCGTGGTTATCTGAACAGGGCTAACATGACCTGCAGGGCTCCTTTACACCCTGTTGCAAACACTTCCGAGACTTCTCACTTGCCTGCTTTTGGCACCCGACCAGAAAGCATCTGTCATGCTGACTTCTAGTGACCAACATTAGCCCAGAGCTGATGAATAATATAGAGACATGTGCTATCATTCATGGTACAATGCTACAGGTTTCTGTGTGAGGCTAATCATCTCTGAGAAGGTACAAAAAAAAGAAATTTTATTTCATTAGAATTTAAACATACTAACGCCTGGTTCAAAACTTGAATGCTTGATTGTTGTTGGCATTTACACAGTGTGTGTAACCATAAGCGGATCTGTAAGCACAATTTGAATATGAAGCTTTACTAGATTCAGCTGTAAAATATTAAACACCTTAATGCAGATATGAATAAATTCACCAGTCTTATTTCTCCCTCCAAGCGTTCTGTGTCTTTCAACAGGCTTCCTTCACTCTGGTGACAGATGAATCAGCCCTGTGCAGGGATCTCCCCGCTCTGACGAAACTGATCACTTACCATACGGGCAAAAGCCAAACATTAGTACTGCCGCCTCTCTGTTAGGTAGCATGGCGAAGTGCTGAGCTGGCACTGTGCCCGTTTAAAACTGGACGGCTCTGGAATTACAGGAGAGCGAGGATTCCATGACTGAGCTGTATTTACAGAGGACATTTAGATGTTGATAGTCTATGCTTACAAGTGGATTCATCATTTATATGAATAACTTGCTGATAGATAGTGTTTAATATTTATGAACGGCTTTTAATTGAGCCCACTTTTCACTGGGTGCTGGCAGGGGCAGAGACTTCTGGTGGTGCCCTGTGGTGGAAATGATCTTGGCCAGTCACTAAGACGCTATTAGGTAACACAGAGATATAGCTATTGTCCCTCTTAAAATGATACAATTAAGTAATTGTCCTCTTGGAAGAACATTTTCGTTCATTAAAATTTATTCAAAGATCAAATTATTCTCGATTTAATGGAGCAAGCAGAGGTCACACATCGATCATTTGAGAGGATAAAAAGGGAGATTTTTCAGATCTGTTCTAATGCACAATAAACAAAATGCAGCTACTCTACAAGGCTGCATTCAGAGCAGATGTGACCGATCGCTCACTACGTAAAGTCATGAGTCATCAGAGAGAGTGTTGAAGACTGTTTTCTTCTCAGCTTCCTGCCAGTAAACATTTCAGCATGTTTCCATTTAAATAATGTCACTGAATCTGTCAGTTTGGGATTTATTTTTCATCATTTGTTCAGGTATTACATTTTTATTTACTTTTATTTTGTGTTTTTTGACAAGTAAATTTCGGTGTTTGGTTTCACGTTTAAGATGTAAGTGAGACACAAAACAACATGTTCTGCAAGGATAAAACACAGATGAATTTTTAAAAAAATTTCTTTGACAAAATAAATGTTTTAACAAATTAAAAATCTGTTTGAAAGTCGCAGCAGATCAACATTTTTATGTCAGTAGGATGTGGAAAGATTTGTTTTATTTTGCATTTACTGTATAATAAACATCAATGATCATTTCCATGCACTTATATACAAAGACACCAGACAGGAGAAAGCTGTACATATAATAACCAAACTAATGAATATAACACAGAATGATTGATATTTAGCACCATGTGAGAAGTTGTGTATTTTGAAATAATCTACCTCTTTAAACCCATGTCTGGTTGTCTGTACTGCAAAGTGCTCTTGGACCTGTAGTCCTTAAGGTCTAGTATGACTGCAGGTAAATGCGCACTATTCTGTTGAGCCAAAGACTGACAAATTGACAATAGATGCCTTAGTGAAGCCATTTAGGGGGAGAATGTCATAACAACAAGCTTAAGACCAAGTGACATGTGACACACCAAGCAGGGAGATTGTGAGCAGTTTGAAATTGTAATTACTGGTATATGTAAAGTCTCCACTGACTGACAGCTCCAACAAAGACGTGAAAGAGGAGTGGGATTGCCTTGGAGTAGGGGAGAGCTTGAGAAAGGTTATTTTAAATGCTATTAGCGGCGCTGATCGAATGCTGCTCGGCCTCCAGAGCTGACTGGAATATTTCTGACACACTGGGAGGTCTGGTGATTGACAGCCCTCTCTGCAGGACATCCCTTTAAGAGAAGTGGGCTGTAGTCCCTCCAGGGTAGACATACCTGAGTCTCTCAGACAAGGTGAGACGGATCCCTGCACCGGCTCCTCCCAGGGCTCTGTAAGCTCGACTACCGAGGCAGACCTGGCGACAGAGTAATAGGCCAATTACCAGTGATTTGTACTGCTGTGGGCGGAGAGGGAATGTTCTCTGGACCTGTCACTGCCAGACAAATTTGTGATATCACAATAATGCATTGTCATGATGGACTCTCCCTTAATGCGTAGTGTATTGAATTTCAGCTCAGCTATTGTGGGGAGAACCCTTTTTTTTAATATATATTCGACATTCTCCTATGTTCCTTGCTGTTATGTTTAGCAAGTGCATCTTTAAAGTGTGTCAAAGTATGTAAATATGCATAGCAAATACATGATGAATCTTTCCCAAGGCTACTCTCTTTTTTATCCAAGCGTCTTTCTACCACAGCTTGCTGGCATTACTTCAAACCCAATCAGTTTTGGACAGAGCTCCCTCCACTTCCTCTCGCACTATCAAGTTCTCCTCTGTCTCTCTCCCTGCCTTCAGTCAAACGCTCTCTGTCACTTGGTGAATTTCTTATTTTCATTGGTGCAATGAAAGGAATAAGCTGGCACTTTTTCTTTCACGTGCCGTTGACGTTGGTCAGGCAGCTTTTATCAGCGTTGTGTAGGATGTGAATAAGTCTGCTGTGGCGGAGAGGTAATGATAGTAATCTAGGAGGCAAACAGATGGAAGACAGCCTGTCCTCTCAATCAGTCAACATGAACTCACTTTCAGAAGCAGATATGAAACAGAAATCCCATAGATTTACAGAAGGCCTATATATTTACATGTTCTAATAGTGTCATAACTCTTTTTTTAAGTAGCCTACTAATCTGTGACATTTTCTATTACTGTTTGTTCAACCCATGCCCAATTCATGAAAGCTTTTTATCTGGTGTGGGGGTCTTTTAGGGAAACTGAAATCCTTTCCATGAGAGAAAGTAGAAATACTATGATGGCTTAGGTCATGTGAAGGTTCTGCATTCATTTTTTTTTTTTACTTAAAAAAAAAACAGTAATATCAGCCTATCCTTGGGGAATAGTTTGATATTTTGGGAAATTCACTCACTTGCTTTCTTGCAGAGAGTTAGATTTAAAGTTTGATACGAGTCTCATGTCTGTACAATAAATATGAAGCAACAGATGATTAGCTTAGCTGAGGAACGAGTGAGCAAACGGACAGTCAGGGTGTATCCTGCCAAGAAATAGTGACATGAGTGCTATAACCTCTCATCTAACATCCACAGGTAAGTGAGTGAACCAAAAAATAACAAAGGTAGGCTAGTAGTGAACATTTCTACCATCACATTTTTTATATATTTTCATTTTGATGCTACACTGAAGTGTAATCAAGTGTAATCGGCAACTCTTGGCCATCTGAAACTACACTGTGAACCACACTGTGAGCTGAGAGCATCACTTTACATTAGAACCACAGGAGTTTTGGAAAACCAGAAGAGGTTGTTATCATGCATGAGGCAGGGGGGTAATGCAGATAGGGAGTGACACCGAAATGGGCCCCAGAACCAGAGCTGGGTGAGCAGGCCACATAGCCAGGTTCAGCAAAGGGTACTGACAGAGGAGGCTAAGAAGAGAAAATGAGAGTGATCAAGTGAGAGTCCGCTTAACAGGACTAAATCTGGGACTTTAGTCGCTGGTGAGAGCTTTGTGAAATAAAAGGCTAAAAGACAGACACCAAGCTGGGCTTCTTACTGTTGGACTTGGCACTATTAGCTGGCTGCTATGTTGTCGCACTGGCTTGATGTTTGGCTGTGTTATTAAAGTGTCTGGTTTTGATCATTAATAATATAATCATAACAAATGCCTGTATACGGCTGTTTATGTTTACAACAGTGTTAGTGTACTCTGACACCAGGGACGCTAAATCGGAAAAATATCAGTTTCTACATAATAGTCACTTTAAGTGGCATTGAGTAGTAGTAGAGAAATACAAAGCAATGACATGACAGTATTACAGTGTTCAGCAAACGCAAAAAATAATAACACAGATATTGAGAGACTGAATATTTATATGCCATTTTTATATAATGTATAATTTAGTAAAACACTGTATATCGCTGATAAATCAACACAACGTGATCTGTATAAGCAGCTTGACATATCTATGTGACTGACTCCTGTCTGTGTCAGTGTCAGCGCTCAGTGTGCTGCAGCCAGACCCCATGTCAACCCCAGCTGCTGTGCTCTAATGACAGCCAGCTGTTTGATCGGCTATGTGCCTGTCACTGAATATGTGTGAGAAACCTGCCGTTTGTTCCCTCCCTCATTTCACAGTCCCACCATAACCGCAGTTTGCACAGTAGCCAGTAAATGTAACCTATAGTCGTGGATAATATGAGAGAGTTTTAATGTCTGGGAATGCTTTAGGGGAGGAGAGGAGAGGAGAGGAGAGGAGAGGAGAGGAGAGGCTGCACTTTGTTGTACATTTACTCAAGATTTAGTCTTCTTGCCCCGGTGTGTATCTATCCTTAAAACGTTACCTTTTACACAGAGGCACTCTTGTCTTTAGTGCTGTCTCAGATGAGTACATCAAGAAGTAACCCATGGCCTCTTGGAGACCTAATGGTGTCTCTGTAGTGCCATTTGACAGTCCTGACCCTCCGGTGTCCAAGAGATGCATTGATTTTAGTAGGAGGAGGTGGAAATGAACCTTCCTCCTTCCTCCCTTGGTTTTCAGAGGACAGGAGAGCCATGGAGCGGCGTTGGCTGATGTACAATAGCCGTCCTCCATGCTCAGGTGTCTCAGTGCCGCATTAAGTGTGACCAGGCAACCCCACGCACAATCAGGCCCTTACACTGTGGAGGTATTGGCATACAGGTCTCCATCCTGTGCTTAGCATGCCACTGAGTAAGAGATACCTGCTCATGGTATTTATAGGAGGAAGTGTGGCTCACTCATTTAGGGAGGAAAGTGGTGCAAATTTGTAATGAAAATGTTTGCTGACTCATTATGGATCCTGAAAGGGGTTTAAGTTGCAGCACTCTGAGAGATCAGACAGATTTGCGTTTGTTTGTGTACCTGCTGTGAACAACTTTAACATTTATTGGGTTGAACTGGGGATTGGAGGCTAATTACATAAATACTTTATTAGTGATAATTGCGTTAAATCAAATCATCACATTTCCAGCCTGCTTTCCTTACTTTCATCTGGGAACAAGGATTTCCTTTCAGCATGTGGACTCTGACAGCTTGACCTCAGATATTTAACATCCAAAATCTTTTTTTCTTGCTTGGCTGACAGGTTGCCAGTCATTTTTGCACACTGTAGAGTCTATCTATCAGTAGTAGAGTATCTTTCTCACAAAGAGACTTACTTCCATTCTAATTAACTTGAGTTTACAGAACCAATAATCTCTGCACAGGTCTGCTGCTGGCAAGCTAATATTGGGTAATTTGGTAAATTATTAATTGTAAAACATTCTGATTGAGATTGTATTAATTGTACTGCTGTATGGCGTCTCTAAGTATAGGAGTTTTCTGGGCTTGATTCTTTGCTGGGTCTCTTTCAGACGCACATGCATGTACTAAGGTTAGACTCTGAGGTGAGCAAACAATATAGATATATTATAATATAGATTTAGTTGTAGAGACACATTTAAATTATGAGGTTGGATCAACACACACTATATGATTTTAATAATTGAGGTAAAATAATGATTTGACAGCTAGCAGTGCAAGTTAATAGTACAAGATCAATTATTTTCTTACAATACCATGATTTTAAAAAAAGGGATTTTTTGAATAAGTCTTTTTCTCTGAAAAAAAATCAAGCACATTAAAGTGGATGAATTAAAGTTGACCGAATCTGTATTAGACTATTTTCTCATCAGTACTAATTATAAAAAAACATGTTGAAAAAAATTGATTAACATTGGTGTTGACACTGCAGTGTCATTTAACAGATTCCACACACATTAAACAGCGCCAGCACATAGTATTCTTATTAACATGCATTTCAATGATTCAGGCAGCTCACAAACCACAATAGCCCCATCACCTTGTAGTCCAACCTGATGTGCAAGTAATCGAGAAAAGCTTTCTTATTGTACTTCTAAACTGTCATCAGGAAAAGATGTTTCCTCTACGAGAATAAACGGGTGTGACCTTTGACCCCTGCTAATCCATCATGGGGACAGACAAGGCAGGGCCGGGAGATAGCGCTGTTAGTGCAAAAGCTAAACTAAGTCAACCTGCTGCTTTCATGTATTAACTCAAGTATTGTTTTTTTTCCAAGCAAGGTGAGTTTGAAGAGTCTTTTATGTGCTTTGGGTACTTGAGGAGAAGTCTTCTGAAAATAGCAAGAAACAAGCCCTGTCATGCAAAGATGCCTTTTTGAAGATAATAGTAGAAATCCACAAGATAGGCACTAAACAGAAACAAACAAACACAGGGAACATGAGCTGGGAAAAGCTCATACATCATTGTTTTAGTGTGATTATATCTGAGGTGAGTTACTGTGATTTCCTCCCTGCAGTAAGTTGGATCTACTTTTGTATAAAAACAGACTCTTTTGTACGAAGCTCAAACTGTGAATCAGTTAAAGACGGGACAGCACAGTCAACGTTTAATTCAGCAAACATCTGAACCAGGTTGAAGTTAATATAAACAAGTCTTCTGACTAACGCTGACTACTAAAATCATCACAACAACAAAGTTAAACATATAAGTCAAGTTAGCACAGTTTGTTCAACACTAAATTAGGTGGACTGACTCATAGTGAATTACTAAACATTGTGTTGTCTGGGTAAGAACATTTATGACGTATCAGGGTTGCAACATAGTTAAATGTCTGGTAATAATTTATCTTAGTCACCAGTAGGTCACTTTGTGAGAGAACTGTTTTTAAAGCAACTTATATCTGCAAAAATACAAAGCAGTTAACTCTAAGTAACTATTTATTATTATTTTATTATATATAAAATATATAACTTCATTTCATACACTTAAAAGATAAAAGGTCCATAGGGTATTAAATTTAGTTTTTTACAACTACACTCTGTGAAGTGCATTGATAAAATGAACGTTGAGGTCATTGCAAACAAGTATATGCATAACATTGAGTGAAAAATGTAAAGCTTAAAATCAACTAATATAAACACAGAAAAAATATGTTTTCTCTGTGACTGCTTTACTATAGAAAAGGGCGCGCAGGATTTAAACTATTCAACTCAAAGTCCCCCTCCACTCAAAAATGTGTTTTGCTTTTTGTTCTTTCACTTGGATGTTTGACCTTCACTGTGCAGAGTGATGTATGTGGAGAGTTTGACACTAAAAGGCTGTTTTCACATTCATCTGCTGAAGGGTGGAAAGCTCTTCTGTGCTCGCTTTGAAACTGGGACCTGTATGTACAGTACAAACATGATTTTGTGACATTGCAATTAGTCTGGAAGCCAGTCATGAAGCAGTGTGAAACTTACACATGTCTGATGTGGGAACTTAAAGACTCCAGCGCATATACACTGAAAATTGACCGAAGTAGGATGCAGTTCTGAAATTCTGAAATGATTGCATATGCATAGATTTTGGATTTTTCACAGTAGATGTCATTTAAAGAATTTACAACAGGGTAATTGTGAAAACAAATTATTCAAAATAATTATTCAAGGCACCTTTAAGTCTGTGTTTTCTTTAGTTTGAGCTGAATTTCAGAGAGACACTTTTCAACAATAACTGTGAAGTAGATAGAGGCCAGAGTTTATGTTCTCCCATCAGCTGATAAGACATTATATTTATGCCTGCTGTTATTTCAGCATCTCTGCTCATCAAGACAAACAATCAAAGCCTGGGTTTAATTCAAGTCAAAGACTAACTAACACACAAAATTGGAACACTGAGTATTTTTTCATGTAGTATGACCATGTTTATATTGCATTTAAGTCTCGCACACAGGTTGTATATACATGCATATAGTGTCCGGCAAAGAGGATGCACAATGTAAACAATGACCTTTCTCCTGTATGCACATTTACTGTAGATGTATTAGCAAAAGATAATAGACAGGCTATCACTGCTGTGTATTGTGTCGTGTGTCAGTTTACATGTCTCTACATCCTCACTCAAACTTACTCCCACTTTAATCTACAGTGCTCCTGACCTACTGCTGTTCTGTCACCTTGACATGTTTAACAAATACTGTCTGGCCGGGACAGGATACACCAGAGGTGTTGCTGTCAGTCGTCACAGAAGGTGATGGATTACATGTGATTCACGCTTTCTTATCAATATCTTCAAACACTGCTGCACTTCTTCTCCACTCCAACAAACCCATCATATACACAGATAGACATTCAGGGGCAAATTATGTTGTTTTTAAATACAAAGTATTGTACATTTTGTATTGTGTTTTCCTTTCATCCACTGCGTCCTTTTTAACTAAGAGGCCAGATAGACTGTCAGAGGGGAAGGGGACCGCCTCAGAGGTCTCCCTCTTCAATCACTCGGCACAAAAGCAACAAAACACGCCTCTGTAAATATTTCAGTGGCTTCAGCACCTCATCCAGGGTCCTGCTGCTCGCTGTCTGCTGGTCTTCAAGAGTGACTCATTGTGTGTCCCATGGCAGACTGTTTTGTGTGGTGCTGCTGGACATGGCTGTTCTGTTGTAGGGAGGCAGTGGTGCCTGCATGCATGCAGTAGCAGAGGAGAGGATTAGGGTTGATGTTTCTCTGTGTCTAACTGGCTGCCAGGCATGCTCTGCCGCCTTGGCACAGCACAAACAATTTACATCATTTAGTTCTGCTTACTGTGGAGTGAAAATCTAGTTTAAATAGAGTCCAGATTATTCATTAAGTTTGGGAAAGCGCTGTATTTCTAACCACTAACTGCTGTATCTTGAACCAAGGAAGAAGATTTGAGTGTTTGTTTGAGACGCTATATTTAATTAACTTTATTTTGTCAGTTATACAGAACAAAATTGTGACCACTGGTTTCTCTCAGTCAGTTTCTTTAGTATATTAACGGCTCAGTGGTTTGCAGTCTTTTGAGGAAAGTTGTTCACAGTCCAAGATCATTGCCATAATAAATGTGAATCCTGTTTTAGGGTGGATTTGCCCTTGATATGAGCCATGTCCCTCGGTGCTTCCCTGAGCAAGTCTTCAGGGAGCGCTTTCCAATAAGAGTAATGTCCCCCCTGTGCATGGCCACCATTCAACAATTTACGGGCAGATTACAGATTCTAATAAAATTTTTGCAGCCTTAATTAAAGAATCTGCTCCCCATTTTATGATAGTTCAGTTCCCCTCCACCACTTCTATCCAATTTAATTATTCTGATGTACATAATTAGCATGAGCTGGCCATTGTTCGCCTCATTTGCATATTATATTGGATAATTGAATGAGAGTGGCTGATGATTAAATTAGGGTGAATGACAGATGATTCAGCTTGCAGTGTGGAAAAGTTAACAGAATGAGCAGACTGGGAATACAACATGTGCCTTTTGAATATTTATATGTTCCACCATGGTCACCCCCAGCAGACGCACTCTTGCTAATTTAAAAAATGTGCAGCAGGGCAGTGGCTAAACTTGGGTGCTAGCAAGTCACAGGATGCTGTTTTTTTTTTTTTTTTTTTTTTTTTTTTTTTTTTACCTCCGGCTGCTCCATAGTGGTTACTACTGTGCACAAAGAGGAATGAGAGCGATTTCGAGCATGTGAAAAATACTTTTTGAATGTTTTAAATGTGTTCTTCCATCATCGAGGCAACACATTTACAGATTGATAAGACAAATGAGACTAGTGTGGGGAAATTCATTTCCAGGCACTTCCAGTGTAAACACAGACTCCTGGTGCCTGCCTGCCTGCCACATTATGGACAGGCTCGACTTCACTGATGATGGCTGTCCTGGCATGTGAAACGTAGTTTAAACCCATTTGAAAATGACAAATCTGGAAACAGAATGCAAACATATAAACTACTGTGCAACGCTATACTTAAATGTTCTATAGTAAAAATGATGCTGTCCAAAATCAAATCAAAAGCCATTTATTATAAAGATTTCTTCATAGGATTCTTTATTTCTGCATATCAGTTGAACCTTTCACCGTCTTGTTGATTGCTTTATTGTGACAAAATGTTATTAGCAGCTTAAATCCTCCTGTTGCAGCACCCTGGATTCATCCCTATCCCTGGAATTTTTCCATGCGGGGTTCGGGCAGGATAAATGTTTAGAGGGAATATTTGGAACAGCTTTAGCCTTTCACATGCTAATGTAAGCACTGGCGGCACAAGAAAGCTGGCCTGACCCAGGGGCCACACGGTGACACAGTCTGCTGATTCAGTGCCGGCAGCCCTGGCTTTGTTTATGTGTGTGCACGAGAAATAATGCACGTCATAAAAAGGAGAACTTTGAAGGGGAACCACTACCTCGGATGATAAATGCCCCCTGCTCTTCGGATATAAATAACTCTTCCCAATAGTACAAAAGCAATCTCAGGAGTGACTTATTCACCGTCATTTCTACAATAACATTGGGCCATGTTTCCACCCCTGTTGTTCCTCACATATTGAATCATCTTCTGGGAATTTGGTCAAGCACTGGTTTGGACACTAACTGTATCACTAGTAAAAAGTAAAAAATGTCACTTATTACTGAGTATATCAAATAAAATCAAAGCAAAGTTGTTGACAAGTGCAACAAATAAATGATATATTAAAGCCTCCTGCAGGAATCTGTGCTGGAACATAGAACCGGCAAACATAGAGTGGGTATGCTTCATTGGTTTACTTCAAGGATTGTCTGTTTTCAAACATAATTTGCAACACGTGAAACTTGTGTTTGTCTTTGTCTCCCACATACCTTGTAAAATCTCCTCTGTTCCCTGTGTTAAGGTACACATCAGTACACAGAGTGTCGTCTCATTGTCTGCCCAGGAGTCATTTCAGCAAGCAGAGGAATTTACACAGTCTCGGGATCTGTCAGTAGGTGGTATAGGAAACTGTAAAGATAAGTCCCTACAGCAGCTTAAGTCTAGCTTCCTTTTCACAAGAGCCTTCGGCATCTCTCAGATCTCCCAGATACCGTCATGCCCTCGCTCTTATCGGAAACCTGACCATGCCCACTTCCAGTTTGCTTGGAGAGAAAGATGGGGATCTAGTGTGTCTGTGTGTGTGTGTGTTTGCGTTTGCATTGGGGGATATCTTGAAGGACTGATATTTGTCAAGGTGTCCGTTTCTTAACACAAGTCAGATCTCAGTGTAAAAGATGCTCAAGGTGTCTAGACGAAGAACTGAAGCCTTTTAATAAAGTGTCACTTCCTTCCTTTCAGATTTTTTTGAGTTATTCTGTGCAGAAACACCATTGTTTTCCAGTAAAAAACACAAAACTCCAAATTCAGATTTTCCAAATAAACTGATTGGTTGAGGAAATTCTCCTTCGTAAGGTGAATAAACAACTTAAAAACCTGCTGGATTTTCTGAAAGATGCATTGCTATAGATCTGAAAATGAAGTAGCTTTTCTAATCTCATGAAAGTCTGATATTTTGGCGATACGTGGTTATCACAGGACAGTGAGAATTTTTTAAACAAACAAACAAACAAAAAAGTCAGGGCATCTCCAACGTCCAACGGATTTATATTCTACGCACCATGAATATCTTGAGAAGATTTAATTTAAATCCATCCAGTTACTAATATATTATAGATATGTCATAGATATTTTAGGCACAAAATAGTGGACTGACCTTGTCATCCCTAGAGGCATGCTGCTAGCATGGCTAAAACCAAACCAATAAACCAATGTAGAAATAAGATGGCAGAGGTAAACATAGCTACAGGGGAAACAGAAACCGTCCATTTGTTTTATGGAGTGGCTCTTCAGTGCCTCTACTATCCCTGAAATCTCTTTTGCAAAAAAGTTGCAAGGAGTAGTTTAATGCGTGCTGACAGGCTGAGAGCAGCCAGGACATTATCGTCCTGTTTCTTGGAGCAACATAGAGGCTGCCACGGCTCCAGATCCAACCCCGTGGCCCTGCCCAGCTATCTGCTTTTGCTTTATGTCTTTTCCTGCAGCGAGCACTTGACGAAGGACAATTTGTTTGGATGTTTAATGCTGCGGCACTGGCTGGTGGAGGATTATATGAGATGGTCCAGTGATTTGTGGTGGCTGGTAGTGGGTTGGAGTAAGTGTGTTGGTGCATGTGAGGGAGAGTGTGTGTGTGCATGCATACAGTGAGAATGTGTGTCAGTCACTGTGTCTTTGAATGTTTTATGTGTGTGTGTGTGTGTGTGTTCAGTTCCAGGTCCTCGCTCTAACACAGACATCAGTTGTCTTCCACCCTGATTCCTCAGAACTCTTACATTTATGACAATAGTGCCTCCACCCCTATAGGAAGAACTTTGTGATATGTTTGTCCTATTTTTTTGCCCTACAACATTTACTGCCTGCTGAAAGATTGATAATCTTAAAACTTCATTGTTTCAAGATTTATGAAACCCTTCACTTGTCGAGTCTTCTTTATATGTTTTGGCAGCCAGGAGAATCACTGACTTACCCTGTGAAGCTTCACACTCTGAAAACTCGGCCAAATGCTACTGTGAGCTTTCCCAGATCTTACACTGACAGACTTTACAGACACACAAGCAAACGGGTGCACAAAGAGCGATGGAGGCATGTTGACTTTAATATGCCAAGGAAACTATTTCATATTTCACCGAAAGCAGTGTGCTAATGTGGTTTTCTGTTTCTTTTCTGTCATTATTTATTATCTATCTCAAATTCAAACTGAGGCCTAACATTTTCTTCTTTTACATAAAAGATTCTTTTATGTTGGATGTGCCATCCACATGACCCAAGATTCTTTTTGTTTCATCCCATGACATTACCCAATAACCTCTGTTACAAAATCTTGTGTTTATTCTTTTTCAGTATCAGTGTCGCTTTTAAATGTTGTCCAGTTCTTGGGAAGATGAACCCCGGTGTACTTTTATCCTCAAGAGAGCAAAGAGATCACCAGTTACATCTCAACTGTTGTCCAAAACATCTTGCGACAGCTCTTCATTTGATCCATTCGAGGCCCCTTTGAACGCTGCTGTAGAACCCGGTCCTGAAGGGCTTCACCCTCAGATGATAAAAAAGTGAATTATTGGTTTGTTTATCATGCTCTTAAAGCCTAAAGTGCATTATTAAACAGAGAGCACATTAAAAGGGGGGTATTGTTAAAAGTGTTTTAAAAATCTTGTAAATCCCGGTAATTTATGTCACTGTGTTTGAGGAGGCTCACCCTGGCCTTCTGGTTCTAATTTGGTGTAGGCTCTGCTCTCTGGGGTCTGTACCTGTGATGCTGCTGTTTTTTCCCAGACACAATCTGACCGATGTGACCCCCTTAGTCGGGTAGCAGTAGCCTCAAATTATAGAAGAAGTCGAAACCAAATTAACACATTTGGATCAAGGAGGTAGAAAAGTGCTTGTACATCTTCCTGTAGCAGCTGAGGATGATCTACCTTTAGCAAGGCACTTACATTTCTAAGAGCTATTTTTCTTTCTTTTTTTAATTAAAAAAAGGTTTTGAACTATGAGGTCTTCATCAAGCAAACATCTATGTGAACAAGAAGTGGCTCCATCTAGAATGAGGAGATCACATGACACAAAACAACGATCAATATCCACCGAAGTCTAAAGCTACAATAGCAGCTTTATAAGGCTGTACACACTTTGAGCTAATTGCTAATGCTGACATACTAACATGCTGATGTTAAGCAGGTGAAATGTCGAAATGTACTATTTAAGTCAAACTTACTGTATGGTGGAGCTATAGATGAAAGGTGTGGGAATCGTCAACATCATTAGGATTCATCTGCACTGTGGATATCTGTACCAAATGTCATAGCAATCCATCCAACAGAGATACTTCAGGTCCAAAGTGATGGACTGACTGACGAACCAACATCCCTGGAGCCACACTTTAGCCTACATGAAACATCATCAAAGTTATGAAGATATATCAACTGGATCTATGGATATCTGTGCCAATGGTTGTTCCAGTCCATCCTGCTGATAGCTCTACAGGAAAAGTCAGGGGATCACCAAAGCCAGTAGGATTCATCCTCTGGGGACCTTGAATGTCTGTACAAAATTTCATGGCCATTCATAGTTGTTAAGTCTAATCCAACCAACCATGCACATAGAAACATAAATATCCAGACGAATGCACTTTAGCATATATAGAATAGTAATACACATTCAACATTTTTACATGTTTTTGAACACATATTTATAAGTATGGGTGTTATTTTGTGTCATTACAGCTGGAGCTGTCATTTTTTTTACCTGCTTTAGTTCACATGGACATTTGTCTGACGTAGATTTTCTGTATCAGTAAAGTGAGTCATGAGTCATAGATAGACTATGTTTATTTTAACCTGATTTCTATTTAACCATCATAGTTCTGCAGAAAGCCATAGAAATGACTTCAAAACATTCAACAGTGAAGAGTCACACCAGATTATTGTGAAGCTTCAACAGTGACCAGGCCTTGCCTGGGTGCTGCCTGGGACCAAAAACCTGCTCCAGCCTCTGGGGACTCCCTGGCAGAGGCAACAATGGGTCAGAGCCCCTTCTTTGTGCAGTTGCCCTCCTTAATCAAACTAGCCAGAGGAGTGATTGGATTTTAATTCTGCTGGGCCCACCGTAATGGTGTGATGGACGGGGACTGGTGAATTGGAGCAAGATGTCAGCCCTGAGAGGCCTCCATTAATGATATTGCTTCATTTCTTAAAGTGGCAGGAACGCCTCGGGATGAGGGGATCGCTGCAGTTGGCAAGCACAGCCCTCCCTTCTCCTCTTTACCCTCTTTCTCTTTTTTTTTTAAATTTCCCTTCCTTATCTCTCACTGAATCAGGACCATTCCTGTCACTCATTGTGTGTCCTTTCTTGTTGTTGGACCATTTCTTGAACTGGTCACAGTGTGTGTGTGGATCCAGACTGCTGCTGTGGAACGGCACACGAGCGACATGTAATTATTGTCCATTAAGATACGATTTGGGTTGTTTTTTAACCAAAATTTACGGTTAACCTGAACATTTACAGTGTATGCTGCACAAAAACTTATACAGAAATTACACTATGTGTACTTTATGATAGCCTACTTACTGTATATGGCCCATAAAAAATAAAAGCTTATCAATATAAAGTGGAAGTAATTTCCCCCGATCGTGTGACTAGGCAACTCTTTTGACTCACAGTGTTTTCATCTGACAGGAACAGTATATCAATGGCATTTACATGCCATTCAGTTTCTGCTCTGTACACTGTAATTAAAGTTTGTCTCTGTTTCATCCTAACTCATGAGTCAGAAGGTTAATTGAACTTTAGCACTAAATCTAAAACACAAAGACTTCCTGAAAACATTCTTGAACTCCTGAACTGACACTGATATGACCCTGATGAACGCCAGAGTGTCTCCCTGAAACCTTTTGATGCCGTTCCTCATCTTAAGTGACTCACACTCGCTGCCTCATTGTTTGCTTCCAGTGACACGTGTTTGTCTTCCTTGTTGGGCTAATGACAGTTTGGTCCTGTCAAATGGTGGTGGGGAGGCAAGTACAGGTGAACCCTCATTGTGTTTTATAGCGAGTCACTGTCGAGTGGGGCGGCTCCAACCTTCCTCTCCTCTCTCTAATGGGCGTTGGTGTGTTGTTTTTGCTGTAGATTTATGCGTGGGTGGGGCGCTGTGATTTACAGAGCTCTGACACTGTCTCAGCAGCGGGACCAGTGTGGCTGATTGTGGTTCTCTGTGTGTGTTCCAGGTATGCTTGAGGTCTGCTCACCATCCCTGTACATACATGAGCAACATGCACAAAACTATGAGAAAGCACAGATACTGTAATACACACACACACACACACACACACACACACTGGTGTAATAGAGGAGGCAAGCTGCTACTGTTGCAATTTCCTCTCTTTAAGTTCACCTGAAGTACAGGAGGATAAGAGGGCATGTTTTTAAACATTAAAAGCTGCACAGCTACAAACCTCTTCTTCTTTTTGTTTAAATCTAAACAAAACAGTGGCTATAAAAATATAAAAAATGATACGTCAACACAGCACTTAAAGAGAAAATCTTATTTTTAAAAAAATCAATATTTGTTGTTTTTTTTGTTTGTTTTTTTTAAATGCAGCTTTCTAAAATACCCCCTCCCCTGTTGGCCCCAGTGCTTTTAAAAGTTTAAAGGATAATATGTGGATATTTACTCATTGTGTCAGTTTCCCATAAAAGCAGCATTCAGGATCGATAGTACACAACTGTAGTACAGCACATAGATGTTGATGCTGCCCTTTCATTATCGGCGTAACCTCAGAGTAGAGAAGATTAAATTCTTGTCACCAGATGTTAAATTGGCCATTACCCATCCAAGATGAATTGGTCCTTAAATTTCCCTTTAAAAACACCTGACAAGAGGTGGAGAAAACACAGTGCAAACACGGTACACAATTATAATGATGTTGACACGGGGGTTAAAGCTCTGTTTGGTTGTATTATATGAGATGAAGAAGAATAAAGAGATCTTTGTTGTCTTATTTTGACACATCCTGTTCTGTAGTGAGTCATTCATTTTGTGATTTATCACTTCCTTTCATAGGTGGAGAACCAGCATGCAGGGACATGCTAAGCCCTACAGATAGCATTATTTGTCATTTCAATCTCATGTAGTATGATTTAACACACGTTATTGAGACCCTCTTTCAAGTCACTGTTGAGTTTCCACTCAAGTGCGACACACTCTGTCTCTCACACACCCTCCCCTTTCTGTCTTTTTCTTGCAGAAAAAAAAGAAAATCTCCCAGTTCAGACTCTGCATTAAGTCAGCCTGTCAGAATGCTTCCCTGGAGAGTTTTGAAGTTCGCCCCTGCAATTCCTTTGCTGGTGGCCTCCACTGGAGGAGCAAGGTCACAGTGGACCCGAGTGTCGAAACTTTCACAGAGCCTCCACAGAAATCCCACACACTTATTTTTACACAATGTTTGTCGGTAATCCTCATCCAATAGTCTCTGGGTAGTTTTTTGGAATGCAACAAAAGAGAGTTCAGAATGTGTTGCACGCAAATTGTCATAAGGACAATAAACCCATTGAAAGCATTTTTGTATATGTTTCAATTCCTGTGAAAGAAAATGCACAAATCCTTTGTCTCTGTGGACACCCTTCATCATGGCACTAAAATGTCCAATTTATAAAGATTAAAATATGAAAATGTTCATTTGTTATCTGTAATATGGGCACATGAATCATCTATGTGAGAGGAAATGAATCATCAAGTGCTGCTTGGAATTTTAAAAAATTAGTCACAAACAAACAAACAACCAAACAAAATCAATAATAATAATAATATATACTTACAATAATATTACCTTTTAATATAATATATATATTTATATATACTCATAATATATAATATATATAATAATTTAAGGTAAATGTGTAAATTGATACCAAGCCTGCCAGTGGCAACAAAGGTTGTGCCTCTGTATATGTTGGCCTATTTATGTAAGCTTCCTATCAAGATTAAAATTCCTTATTTAAGCCTAAAAGATTTCATTTGACTGACACTCCCAGATGTCATACTTTCACCAGTGTTTCCTCAAAGTCTGATTAATCCAAAATATCACAGAACATTCAGGCACAAAGGGAAAAAAATAAATAGATGTTTTGTTTTATTTCATGATTTTCTGAAGATAATCATCAGAAAAGGTAGGAAAACCAACAACCCAGTTGTTAAACTGATTTGTGGTGATTAGCTTTGGCATGACTAGTTCTCATCAATTCCTTAGTGTTTAGTGAACAATAGTGAACATGTTAAACTGTCAGTGTGGTGTCAAACCTCTGAAGGCAGCTTTTAAAACACATTTACAATTTACCAAAAACTGAAAGTGTTTCTAATATTTAGTCTAGCCTCATTTATAACAAAGAAAATATTAGAAACACACCTCAGTATAGTGCAATGCCAGAAAAGTCGAATCAACTCCTTTCTGAAACAGCTTCAATAAAACCTGAAGATTATAACCTCTGGGAGCATTTATTACAGGACTGTTGTATTAGACTGCATTCATTTTAGCTAGGTGTACCTAATGAACTGAGTGTATATGTGTCATCATAACACCCTCTGCAGCTGCCACCTCCCTTTCCAGTGTATTTTATTTTAAATGGTGAACTAAAATAACAATATTAAAATTCAAGTTGTTTTGCTCTTAAATTAAGCCCTGGCATGAATACAGGGCTAATGTAATAGTAATAAAAAACTATGGAAACATTTGAACATTGGAAAACAGAATGTAGCTCAAAGGGTCAAAGTCTATCCTTTAGGTTTTATTTTTTTCTCTCTCTCTTCACAAACAAACAAACAAAAGTCTACCTGGATTAAAGGATATATTAATGATCCATGTGTCTGTCAGTCAGTTAGTGACTCGTGTGGGAGGCGCTGCAGACCTCCAGAGCACGCCTGGTGATCTAATCCCACCAATGAGAGAATTACATCACACCTTTAAATGGACTCGTCCTCTTAATCATTAATGATACGGTGTCCTTCCGTATGACAGTTGCGTTGTGGCAACTTGACACAGTTTGGAGTTAATCCTCAGTGATGTGAGGGAGGCTAAATTGTTTCTTTTTATAAAAGTGAGAAATAAATTATGTTATATTTCCTGCATGCAGTTTCTGCGTGCGGGTCAGTATATTAAGGCCCAAACAAACATGCGCAGTTGGAATCAGGTCATTTAGGCCACTAACGAATTAAAAAGAATGATCCAGTGAGTGGTGCAGATACTGTATCCGGATCTCCGGACAGAGGGATCACCGGTGTTTATTTTGGTTCTTGTTTAACACTGAGGGGGAAACGCCCATCGACAGACCTGATACAAGATCATGCGGCCTTCAGGTGCTCAAGCATCACTTTATGACTGCCTGCCAGAGGACCTGATCTCTGATCTGTGTGAGTAACACGGGCTAACAGATAATAAACCCCAGCTTCACTTTTTTAAATTACTTTCCTTTTTGTTTTTGTATTTAATTGTTTTTATTTTCCCCGTTTATTTTATTTTATTTTATTTATTTTTCAGGCATTTTTTCACATCGTTCTGAATTTTAGGAGCCTTTCCTGCCAACCTTTTATTATTATTATTATTATTATTATTTTATTTCCCCATAAGCTTTTATCAAGCTTTAAAATCCCCCTTTTTTAATTTTAAAAGTCTTTTTGCAATCTTGCTTAATATTTTTATATAGTACTGTCTCACAGGCTGAATTGAATTGTTTTAGTTTATTTTAATATATAGTGCTCTATTTCGTGTGAGCCTTCAGGCGATGAGTTAGGCACAGTATCCATGCACTGCAAACATAAATGACCCCCCACAATGATTTTCTGCTAGAAGAAGAGTTAATAGGCCTGCATTCTTGTCTGTAAACGCCATTGTTATTCTTCACTTATCTCCGTTATCTTAATCTGCTCGCATTGTTTACTTATCTTATTTGAAATAGCTCAATTACAAATCTGTTATCTGCTTTTTGTCATTCAAACTTCCGATTAAGACAGCGTCACAGTGCGAGAAACGAAATAAAATAATAATTTAAAAAAAAAATGTTGAATTGAAGTGAAAAACGCTTAATATCTAAATATGTTCTTCCATCATTTGCTGTCCAGTGTTGATAAAACAAAATCATGTGGGGAAATCAAAGCACCAGGACATTTCTATTTGTTTCCAAATGCTTCAAAATCAAAGCACCAGGACATTTCTATTTGTTTCCAAATGCTTCAAAAGAATTAAATGGGCTATAAAGACTCGTTTTCTTGACATTAAATTTTTCCCTTTTCTGTTTTTTTTTTGTTTTTTTTTTTTTTTTTTTTAATCTAAGCAAAGACAATCAAAGACAAGTGAAATGATCTCACCTGACTGGCAGGTTTTACACTCCTGGAATAATAACAAACATTTCAGAGCAGATTTTATGACTAAAAAAAGTGAAGTGTAATAGACTGTGCACACACATTACGCATGTATATCTAAAATAAAAACAGAATCATCCACAGACTGAGAACATGCATGGCAGCTTTGTTTTGTCCTGCACACGGTGTAAAGGAGGTCAGCTCATTTAGCCTGAGCTGTCATCTCGGCTGACCCGTGCGCAATAACGCAATTCACTAAAGGAAAATAAACCGAGGAGGAGAAGTGACCCTTTACGAGCTGCTCTCTGCTCCCCTCTCACATACGAGGGGCTTTGAGGAGGGTGTGTGTGTGTGTGTGTGTGTGTGTGTATGGAGGAGGGGGTGTTTAGTTAGTTTGTTGTGGCTTCAGTCAGTGTATCGCTTGCAGGTGATGCCAGGACTAGATAAGAGGTCGCCGATCCCTCCGCGCTGTCTAGACCAGTTTGTGACTCAACCAGAGTAACTGGACTGAGCACAATTTACAGCAGATTTTTGCCCCCGAGATAGTAAATGACCACTGGCCGATTCCTGCTACATAACCGAAGGGGGAAAGAGCTCAGATGGAGGCCAATGATAAAATAACAAGAGCCTCCGAGCTTCAATTCAGACAGGCTAACTTGATATAGGTTGAACAGGACAAACAGCATTTTCAGAGCAACTGGAATTTATTTCTTCTAGGTTGTAAACGCTTTGAATTTATTCCTCAGATCGGCACTAGAAGCTTTGTATTTGTTTCATGTGTCCAAAATCAGAAATGACTCACTGAATAACAATCTGACGCCTGTGACGGCAGTGAAGTTGACTTTGTCACCAAAAACTGCACCGGAAAAGAAAATTGAACTAGGTCTGTGCAATCACTTCAGTGACAGAGTTACTAATGGAGTTCAATAAATTAAATAATTACGATATTGGCTTGCAAATGTAAAAACCAACAGTAGATTTTTTTTTTAAAGCTGCGCCTGTACAAAGATTGGTCATCAAGACACGTTATGTATTCAGCTTTTTATTTCTTTATCAGTTAATAATCCCTTTACGAATCGCTTTCCTAACAATAAATAATATAACAATAATTTACTTTTTGTTCGAGAAGCTCAAACAACCTGTATCCTGCCCTTAAGATAAAGTATTTTACAACACGAATAGTTTGCAGATTATCATGCTCTGACCTTTTAAGACAAAGAGTCAACTGGACTCGACAACGCAATAAATGTATCAAAAAATTTCTCATGTTGAAGAAAACAAGACACAATATGTTCACAATGAAGTCGTAGACTGTCCATCTGTTTCGACGTGGAAACGTTTCCAATTTGTTTTTCGAAGGAAGGTTTGTTGTAGTATATCCAGCAGGAGGTCTTCTGTACATCTTCTTTCTCCGTATCAAGTCATGCAACAATTGTTCTGCTTAGTTTTTGTCAATGAAGGCTCCAAAAAGAAAAAAAAAAATCGGAGTCAATCGGTGCTTTCTTCCTTCAATCCTCTACATGTCTGGAAATTAAAAAAAAACAAAAAAAAAAACACTCTCCTTTCTGTAGTTTGAGCGATGTGATGAGCTGGTCACATGCAAGAAGGGGGGGTAACCGGGATCATGCTGCAATTGTCCTTGCAGGAGGATGGGATAGGGGGGGAGAGGGGGACCGACAGGTCTGAGTGGGCCCCGTTTCACGTCTCCACTGGGCTGGGTACCATACTGTTGGGGGTGTCCGGTAACTGAGAGGACAAAGAAGTCACGTCGCTGCCCGAGGAGTTCCCGAGAGAGCCCGATTCAGAGAAAGACACCTGAACAGACAGAAGCAACGTGTCAGAATATGACGAAATATTCAGGCTTTTATTTTGAAAACCTGGTTGTAAAAGCATTATAATTCAGATAGATAGATAGATAGATAGATAGATAGATAGATAGATAGATTTGTGATTTGTGTGTGTGTGTCTAACTCAGTCTGTCCTGAACACACACACCAGTTGTTGGAAGGCTGGCTGGTCCAGGTCGCTCTGCAGGGCGAACTCACTCAGAGCTTTCCATGGAGGCTGGTAGGTCTGAACCTCCACTGGGTTTCCCTGCACGGTGCTCTCATGTCGGATAGGACTACCGGCCACAAGAGGCGTTCCTGTGAGACCCTGCAGGTTCTGACAAAATAATAAAAGACATAAACATAGAGCATCATTTGTTTGTGTCCCGCAGGACAGAATCTGCCATCAACATGTCCTCATGACCCATATAAATATGTTTAAAAAAAAAACAAAAGAGCACATTTTCACGTGCCATTTCCGCCAAATGCTACTTTTGGAATAAATATTTTTTTCCTCTTGGGGTGGAGCAAAGATTGCACTCTGGCCTCAGAGCAAGAGATGTTTCAGAGATGTAGATTGAGGCTATTTGCAGAGGATGTTTTTATCGTGCAGGTCAAGCAACTGAAGCCAAAGCAGATGATTCATTATTCATTGACCTAAAGTTTGAATACAGAATAACACTGCAGCCAACTGGAACGAGTGGAAAGCCTTCTGGGTATTGTAGTGTGTAAGCCAGTAGAAAGTAACCTTTAAAAAGTTTTCAAGGCTAGTAGTGATTCACACCCGTGGTAGAAAAGCAAGGGAGTGATTATAACCTATGAGTGATAACCACAAGGCAAACAAACACTATTATAAACAGAAAATCACTGAAAGCATAATTAAACGAAAGAGTTATGGCTTGCACCTGTTGGCTGCTTTTTCTACACTCTGAATTTAATAAAGATTTACGCCTCAAACAGAAATAAAACTCAGTTCACATTTATCTTGGTCATGATATTAAAGAACAAGCAAATACGCACAGAACAAGTACATAATTCTTTGATAGTAATCAAGTGGTCAAACTTACGAAGATGCTTACAGTCTTATCACTGTGTTGCTGCTGCTGTAGCTGCTTCATGAGGATGGACTTCTTCTTGTCTTTGCAGCGTTTGTTCTGGAACCAGACCCGGATCACCCTGGGGCTCAGGCCGGTCATCTCCACCAGCTGCTCCTTCATCAGAGCGTCCGGCCTCGGGTTGGCGTTATAGCAGGTCCGCAACGTGTGGAGCTGTTTCTCGTTCAGCACCGTCCTGACCCGCGTCGTCTTCTCCGACTGCTTGTGAACGTGGTTCCGATGCGGGGCCTGCCGCACCGTCACCGGGTCTGCTGAATCCGGAGAAAGAAAAACAGTCCATTAAATGCTCATGCAGTTGGAGCTCATTAATCTTAATGCACCGTTTCGTTTTTTGTGTGCTTTTATATCTCTTGGGTTGTTTTGTTTTGCGCAGGAAAGGCTGATGATATATTCCAGTCAGGATTTTTATGAGACAACAGCTTAAATCAAAAGCTCTTGGAAAGTGTAAAAAAGCTGCAACTATTTTTGGGGAATTTCATTTTGTTTCCTTTGTCTTCAGAGGACAAACGATGATTTTAAA
The DNA here is from genome assembly GCF_000972845.2 of Larimichthys crocea. NCBI lineage: Eukaryota > Metazoa > Chordata > Actinopteri > Sciaenidae > Larimichthys > Larimichthys crocea. Next base: position 19,475,858 of record NC_040018.1, on the reverse strand, counting down.
TTCACATCTTGAACTGACAGAAGAACGAAATTCCGTCACACACAGAGGCGAAAGATTTGCGTAAATTTCGATTTACTGAACTCCTGATTGGATGTTTATTTGTCTGCCGTTTGCAATGTAACCACACACGCTTTGCATTGTTGTCTGTAACTGGAGGTAATTGTTTGCACTAAATCTAACCCTAAACTCAATTACACTTAAAAATAACCACAGCTGAAATATGAAATCCTGCTGGTGTCACCGCTGCAGGCCTGTGTGTGGCTGCACCGAGCTGTGTGACTTCTTTTGAATTGAGCGCATGAAGCAGGAAGTTTGGTGAACATTATTCACACATTTGCTTTGTTCTCTTTCTGTTGGCAGCAGCCCTCAGGATGACAGCTACACACACACACACACACACACACACACACACACACACACAGTCGCTACTCAAATACCAGATTATTCAGATAATGGCAACAGAGCAGGTTAGAGCTAATGAGATCAATTATAAAGTTAGCCTAAAGAAACAACACACACACACACACACACACACACACACACACACACACACACACACACACACACACACACACTCTACACACACAGTCGCTACTCAAATACCAGATTATTCAGATAATGGCAACAGAGCAGGTTAGAGCTAATGAGATCAATTATAAAGTTAGCCTAAAGAAACAACACACACACACACACACACACACACACACACACACACACACACACTTTATCCACACATCGAGGCTAACAACCACACAAAAAATAACCCTAATGTAAAAGAAGGACAGGAAAAATACTTGACAGTCTTATATTAATTTTTCATTTTGTTTTTATAACCTGAAGCAATTGTCTAAACTATTTTTTAATGCGTTTAATTTGTTGTAAAATGTTTGATTTTCTTTCACACATTTTTGAAAACGGCAGGTCTTTTACTTCACTTTCACGTTTATTTCTGACGATTCTATGATGTTCTGGTCATATAATAAATCCTTCCATTGGTTCAAGTAAAAAATTTGAAAATACAACTAAAAGAATAAGAATAAAAATTATCGAAATTAATAACCGGACCTGTCAGGTGAAGCGGTCTGTTGGAGTGGATGTGTCCGGGGCTGATGGGGCTTCCTGCGGAGTTCCTTTCCAGCAGCAGGCTGTGGTCCGCCCGGCACAGCAGCTCGTCTTCCCGCAGGGAGAACTCGTCTCCCGGCAGCAGCTGCCTGCTGCACACCGAGCACCGAAAACACTCGATGTGGTACACGTTATCCCGGGCTCTCATTACCAAATCGCTGCTGCTGAATCCCAAGTTGCATTTTGCGCATTTTATTCCAAATAGCCTGGACAATTGAAAAAAAAAGGGTCAAAGTCTGGGCAGAAATGTAGGCTAAAAAATAACAACTTAATAACAAACTTTCGGCTGATAACTCAGAGCTGTAGCCTCTCAATGCCTTTCAATGAATAATAAAAAAGTGTGATATGTATTTTCTTTCTCTTTTTTTTTTGTAAATCTGCGCAGTTAATTCTGTTTTTTGCGCACTTTTCTTTTAAGTCTAAATCTGATTTTTAAATTATGCCCGGCCTCTTTATAACACAGTTTCTTGTTGCATTTAAAAACGTCCAATGTTACATTTAAAAATGGTAAAACATGATTCAGTCTGTACGGTGAATATTTTCAAACTCCTACCTTACATAATCTCTTTTGCAATAGGTTTTGCCGTCCCGGACGAAACAAGTGCAGGTCTCATCCAGGTACTGGCTGCACTCTGCACACTTCAGGCAGGCTGCATGCCACTCCAGGTCGGGAGAGACTCTCAGTATGTACTGGTCATGGATCTGACTTCCACATCCTACACACATCGCGAATCCTGGCTTCTCTGCAAAGAAGTCCACAGCGTTGTAACACACAGCCAAATAAAGAAAACAACTGCAGCAAGTATTCATTTACTATTATTATTATTATTTTAAAGTCCAGCCTGTGCGTCTCAGTTTTGCAGTGAACTCCCCCTTTTTTTTGCAGACTGGACAAGTCTTAATGTTATGTAACAGATGAAGACTTTTGCCAGTACTGATAAAGAAAAAACGCTGAAATATTTCATGTCTACAAAGCGCCTCCAAAATGCACATCCAAAGAAATATAACTAAACAATGCTGAATTAGTAAGAAAACAACTTGAGCAATCGGTGCTCCGCTGAATATGTCATAGCTCCATAATGTCACTGCGACGAAAGCAAAATCTGCCTGTTAAAACTGCTGCAGCAGTTTAGTTTACTTACTTTTGGAATGATCCCCCATATCACCCAAGAAAGAAGAGCTGAAAATAATATCCACCATACAGGAAGGATAGAGGGGATTGTGGTAGATGCAGAAAAGATGTGAGGAGATGACTGGCCCTTCGGCTGCCTCCCTGATAACGTGTGTCTCTCCGGACTTAGGGGAGGGGAGGGGGGGCGGCCGAGGAGGCTGCAGGGTCCCATACGCTGCTGCTCTGACGTCATGACGTCAACACCGGACTTCTCCAATCACGCCACTGGACCCCTCTCCCAACCTGTAAAAATATATTTATGTATGACAACAGCTTAAGAATGCAGATGTTCATATTTAGTTTCTTCAAAGATTCAAAAATAAGTTTTAACTGTAATATCGTAGGAACATTTTGATCCAGGTTGTATGATATGTCATGATGATGGTCATCATGATAATCATCATCATCATCATCATCATCATCACTGGGATGTTAATAAAAAAAAAAAATGGCAAAGCTTCTGCATCTAAAAATATTTAATATGAAAAAAAAATGTTGTTCCATGTTGGTTGACTTGAACAAGCTTAAATGTCAAAATGTTTGGACAGACAATGAAGCAGTAACTGATCATTTACAAGAAATCTATTATTATGGTATAATTGGCTCCATATTATAAATGATAACATGTTAATAAACAGTGCTGCGCAGATTTACAAAGGTAAAAGAAAACACTTTGTCTTGGATTTCCATGTCGCTTCAAATGAATATACATTTATTTTGATTTCTTTATTATATCTTGGTTAAACAAAGTCATCATGATCATGATGGCAAAGTTATATTTCTTCAGTACCTAAGAGTCGCACTGTTAGTCTGTCACTTAGGGCCAAAGGCAGATGCAGAACTTTTATTTTTTTTAAAAACATGTAAAACAAACGGAGAACTCGTTGCAATAATTTATGGTTAGTGTTAGAGCTAACCCAATTTTTCGGACATAAATCCAGCTGTATCTGGGGAGCTGAAAAGTCTCCTCTGGTCCGTCCGGTTGCTCATCTACTCGAGAACAAGGCCATCTATTGGAGGAAAACCAGAACTGCATTTATCAGAGAAGGGGAGAGGTTTGATCCTAGGAACACGGAGCATACATTAGATTGGACTTTAATTGAATTTATGAATTTATCCGTCTGTCTGTGGGCTATATGAACATGAAAACTAAAGTAAAAAAATATGATTCTCCAAAGGTTCACATTTGATAAAAGCTACCACAAAAGACGTATGATCTGGATAACAGTTACAAATCTAGTTTGGTTATATCAAATTTAAGCCAAAATGGAAATCTGTGTTCCACATTACATAAAAAAAACATTGTTTTGAAAAATAAATGCATCAATATATGTATAAGATCAAATTCGTTTGTGAATTAGATTCACAAACATGATCTTTGTTTAAACACACACACACACACACACACACACACACACACACACACACACACACACACACACACACACACACACATTTCCATTAACAGGATGACTGTGTTTGAATGTTGAGTGTTGAAAAGAACAATGCAAGCTGCTGCACAATGCGAATGTTTGCGATCACTGTTCAAACACTGTTTCCTCCTGTGTCTTTTCCTCCTTCTTCCTGTAGTGTTAAACCAAACAAACAAGTCTTCATCTGCATTCTTTTCTCAATCACTGCTGCAGGAGCATTATTAAGGTTTTTCTGCAGTTGCAAGTTTTGATATTGGTCCTCATTCCCTCTCTTCCCACTGCAGGCTAAAACAATATACTCTCAACTTGGTATTAGGCAGGTGGTATTCGTTTCAATGACTCTTATTTTGAAAGCCACAGAGCAGACATGCTCATCCTGTTTAAAATAGTGGTTTGACTCTTGATAACTAAGAGGAGGAGTCTGGGTAAGATTGTGAGGAAATATGTGAATGTTACTCACTCATGCTCGTGTCTGTTCATGTGTTTATTATGCTGCAAGAAGAAGGCGATGTTTGTTTTACAGGTGAGTTGAGGCTTATCAACTGTATTGTAAAAAGCCAGTTGTGTTTTTGAGTAACATTGGTGTGCAAATTGTGAATGCATCAAACAAAACCATTTTATTTATGGGAGGTATGTGATTGATTTGTCAAATTCCAGAAAAGCAGATTTCAGCAGTTCACTAGCCTACACGTTAGTCTGCTGCTTGTGTCAGGTGGAAGTTTTAAATAAAAACTCAATTAATAAACTTCTCAGTGAAGGCTATATTTGCAGTCTCGCATTAAGGGTGTGTCTTTTGTAACATAAACCAGCTGTTTTTATGTTGTTGTACATGTATGTTTGAAGTTAATAGACACTTGATTGACCTATAAAGGAAACATGGTTAATGACTTCAATGCAGGCTGTTGGCTGTCATGCCAAACTGCTCAAGCAATTACAGTGACGTCACAGCATTATTACTCCTCATCTTGTTTTATGTACTTGTATATATCTAAAACTTTCTCTACAGGTGAATTCTTCCAGAGCATCCTGGAGCACAACAACAACACTAAAAGCCATCACTGCTGTCTGCAAAGTTAAGAGGAGTATCATGCCTGATAGCTGGTACTGTAAAGGTGCTTTAAGGGGAACTAAAACTAAAAGCAGAAATGCAAACTATATCTAGAGCTGTCTGGCTAAACTAGTCCATGCTTATTCAGGGCCACTGGTGATTTACTGGTGACATATCGGCTAACTTTACATCCTCTTTCTCCTGTGTCTTTTTCTTTTTTTTCTGAAGGCATCAGAAATAGCTCACAGAGACACTGTTTCATGTGGAGCGCAATCCATCATTGGAAAAGCAAGGCAACCTGCTGCTGCAAACCCTTCAAGAGTGCACAAGCAAAAACTGATACACAAGCTATAATTAGATATCAGCTGACATGAGGTGTAGTGAGTTCAGTTGGGATGCACAAACCTGCGTCACTTCACTGTAAAATGCCACAAAGTGCTTTTTTTTTCCTTTTGGGAAAGTAGAAGGTACTAGGGGCACAGTATGGTTCACATCAGATAGTTTACACACACTGTCTCTCTGCCTCTCTGCAGCTTTTGGTCCACAACAAATGAACTAAACTAAATGAACTTTTGTTATACACTTTTCAGGAGCCTCTAACATGTGTCTGTGCCTGTCATTAGAAAAAAAGGTAATTTCTTTACTTTTAATTTATTTACACATCATGAATTCACTGTCAGGACTGAAAAATATTGCAGTCACAGTGTCAAAATTTCTAAGTCTGAAAGTTGTCGAGGTTAGCTTTGGACAGCTGTTAACCTCCCTGTCTGTCCTGGCTAAAAACTTTATCAGTTTAATTCTGTCTTGTTATCATGAGCATGAAATCACATATTAACATTTTTAAAATGCAGCTCCAAATATTGTAAAGTTTGTTATATACATCAGGGGTTTACGAAAGACACTTGTAGAAAGTTTTTAGCTATTTAAACTTACCAAACTCAAATTTAGTAAATCCAGACTCACTGTTAGTCAAACTGTTTGGGGCATGCATAAAAAATAAGACGCTGTATTATGCATATTGGATTTTGCAACTTCAATGATTATGTCAGTGTTCTAATGCATCTCAAAGTTTTTTTTTCTTTTTAATAAGTGACCTCACTCTGTAATCTGTGATTGTTCAATAGAACTGTCAGCTCGTAGATCTAATGGTATTTCAATTGAATTAGGATGCATTAAACTAAATCTTAGGTATTTTATTACAGCTGATATTGATCTTTATTTCTAGGCTAGCCTTTACTCTGTTCAGTATTAGAACAAGGTGCAGCATGTGGTTAATTCAATGTGACTGACTCACTCGGATCAGTCACTTTAAATTGCACAGGTATGGTGTTTTTTTTTTTAGAGAGTCGTATCATATTCAAGTCCCTTATTTTCTTATATTAAACGTGGCTTGAATGTCGTAGAAATTCATTGCAGATATTTTTAAAACCAGGCTGAGCAGTCCCACTTTTATGCTTTCTTACATAACCCTTTCACCCTGCCCTTAGAGGGCTCGCTCTAGCCATTACTTAACTTTTATAGACTCAGTCACTGTCACTCAAGAGCTTTGTAAGCTTTAACATATTGTGGTTCCCTTTACAGAATACCCTCCCCAGTGTGTCTGCTAAGCCTGATGTGGCTACTATTTCAGACATCATTGAGGTCAAATCCCAAGAAGCTTTTGTCACAGCCGTGTATGCTGGTAAGCCTCTTGTTGTCATAAATGCAGTGAGCGGTGTAAACAATAAAGATGTAAATAGGACTAAGGAGAGGCACACCAACACACACACATGGAAGACCGAATGCCACTTTAACACTATACTCACACACTACATGTTCTTTCTGGCTCTCACAGAAGCAAAATATTATGATAACTCATCATGATAATAGAGTATAGATATATCTTGATTAATGCTATAGAAACATGCATTAAGTGTGGTACATTTAATCATTCGCTAAATCTTTTGGCAAAGTTTTGGTCATGATGCTGTGGCTTGTATTTTATACAGCATTTCCCACAGCCTGCAGACGAATAAGATATTGATTGTAGACTAAATTATTATGTGCACACTGTTTGGCTAATGCTGCAGGTCAAAGGGTTAAGTTTTAAGTCTTTCATGCATATACTGTATATTCACTACAGAGTTATATGAAATATCACAAGCAGCATTATTGTTTGTGACCTGTTAATGACTGCCAGATCAAGCCCAGACATCCTAGCTGTCACTCCACCATAAAAGCCTCCCAGAAGAATCTCTAATCACAATTTGATGGGGGCCATTAACCTCATGAAATATATATGTGTGACTGAAATCATCCACTTAAACTTTGGCAAGAGCGAAATGTTCCTCTTTGGAATTCAGAGAGGTGGGGGCTTTCCTGGGCTGCAATACCAAACTTTTCATTGTCTCTTGAATGTTTTAGAGTTCTATGGCACTTTGCCTTTATTGTCAGACCTATAAGTAATTTATGCCAATTCCTTTGAACTCCCCAGGTTTGATTCTGTTGAAGTTGTGCCAATCTGTTTATGTCTGTTGGAGCATCTTCATTTTTTTTTCACATAATAAAACAAAGCAAAAAGAATTGAACCTATGTTGTAATGCTGAATGGAAATTTTCACCAGTACATGCCTGTTAATTAAGTGGCTTGCGAGCTGACAGAGATCTTCTTGCTGTGCTCTTTGTATACACTGACAATGAAAAGGTTTTCACTGTGAGGGGGGCTTCATTTCAGGTTGTCCTGCTGTTAAACAGGGTAATAAACTCCTAACGCAACTATTGTTTTTCAAGTAATTCTTAGGTGAAAACATCTCTCTGAACCTTTTTCAAGTTACTTTTTTTGGTCATATATCCAAATATTTTGGTAAACATTTCAAACCCAGATAATTTAAATCCCCTAGTTGAGATCAATTGAAAAACTAATCTAGTACAATATATAGAAACTTACCTACTTCAATTACATTGACCATCAATGTTTATTATTTAAGCTATCAAAAGACACACTACAATGCACTGTATGCTGTATATTTTTGATGTATTTACACCTTCTCCTTGTAAGCTTTACCAGTGGAACCTGACACACTAAAAGGACTGAAGCTAAACTGGTGGTGGTGTATGGAAATACAATAAAACAAATCCAGTTTCAAAAGTTGGATATGCTACATAAAATGTGGGCCTCATAAGGAACTTCATATTTCTTTTCAAGTTTGAGCCAGCTACCCTTGTTTGTTGTTCTCATATCATAGCTTTAAAACATTTTAGAGGTCAAGTTTGGAACTCAGATGCACAAATCGATGTTCTTTTATGGCCTGTCCGGGCATAATGATGTTAAAAATGTGCAGTTTGGTGTATACTTGTACCTAAAGCAGCAACAGCATGAGTACATGCAGTATAAGTATGAATAAGCATGAGCTGGCTGATAAAGTGAATGCTGCAAATATTTTGTGTGATTAAGAGAGAGAGAGAGAGAGAGAGAGAGAGACAGTTTTATTATATCACCATCTCAAGTGAAATGTAATGACAGCTTCAAGATGTTGGCTTCGTCCCCAATGACATGCAGGTCAGCCAGACCTGAAAGATTTTTGCTCCTGTGAGTCATTAATCACGTACATGCTATGTTTGTTTGTCTCTCACCAAAGGATCCATAATTATTGTATTTTGATTTAAGAGACTGAAAAACTTAACAACACAATTTAGATTTCTTTCTTGACAATAATATGTTTGATGATTTATTCTAACTGTTGTATACGTACCCTTACTGTATGTTTGTAGATTTAATCCATCCAATCTGAGTACAGTTAAATAATAATACATATATAAAATATACGGTATCACAACCCATATATATATTGGTTGTAATGTTCCCTACAGCAATGTGCAGTTTAATACTGTTTCATTTTAATACATTTAAATAAACAATCCAATGTGTGGATCCAAAGTGTGTAGTTATCAACAATTTAACCACTTGAAATGTGGTTGATGGCTGGTTTTAAGGTCTGAATGATTTACAACAACCAGTTTAAGTGCTTTGAGTCCACTCTTATGTCCAGAGTCAGCAGAAGGTGAAATTAAGATAAGCACCCGGCTTATAAGATATTAAAAATGTGTAAATAGATATCTCTTCAAATTATTTTATAATGACTTTTATGACAATAAAGGGTCAAGTACAGTATTACTTTTAAGACAAAATAACACTATATTTCAGTACATATTGTTTTTTAAATAGCACAACAGTGATGGTATGTCTGCATGCACAGTTATTTATGACGGGCCTCAGCCAGAGAAAAAATATCACACCCTCATGCAAGCGAGGCCATCCTGAGAGGGGAACCATGTTGCAGATTTATAATTCATAATTCTTCAGAGTTAATGCAGTATTCACATGATAATTAGTATTAATTTTTGATTGGCGCCTCGGGGCAGTTCTGCATTGTTGGGCTGAAGAACCTGTGCCATTATTACCTTATTAGTGTAACTGTCAGCCGCCTGTTTTATTTTACAAATGCGCGTCTTGTATTCTGTTATCGGCTACTCTCATCAGCACAGAGCGGCAGTCTGGTTGCTTATCAGCAGCTTTAACAAGAGGCTGTGTCACTTAAATGAGGAAAGAAGCATCTCTGTTTGGACCAGTCAAAACAATGCTATCACCTACTGTGTGACGCCTGTGCCTGAAACAGTTGGTCTGTCAGGAATTTTGTTCATTGAAACCAAACAGAGAAAGAACTGACAAAATAAAAATCCATAATCCAGTTTTATCACCATGTTTTAGTCTGAATAGATTCATAGTTGCATTTGCAATTTACTATACTTTTTGCTAGGATTGTTTCCAAAGCAAAACAACAGGAACACCTTACAATATAATTAGATTATTATAAGAGTGCGTCCGTTATTAGGATTTAACATATTGTTTTATCTACCTACGCATTCTTGCCATTTTAACATGTGTAAACAAAAATCCTATATAATAATTATTTCTTTAAAACATTACTCTTATCTTTATTTAGAAGGTTTTTTAATTAAATGATCAGCAACTATTGTATGATAATTTAGTTATCATTTGAGTGCATTTGAACCATTCTCTGCTACCAGTGTCTCAAACATGAGGATTTGCTGATTTTCCTTATCTCATTCTAAATATATTTGAATTTGTACATGTTACATTTGTCGCCTTGAAATTGTGATTCACAATTTTCCGACATTTTCTGACCAAACAATTAGATTAATTGGGAAGATGATCAGCAAATTAATCAAAAATTGAAATAACAGCTTTACATTGAAGACAAAGTATTAAATGCATTATAAACATTAGTGCTACTGGGTTGTTTAATGTGATGTGCACAACAGTCCAGGCATTAGTCATTTGCCATGTGCTCTGCAGTGTTCTGTTACTGACCAGCTGATTCATTCAGTTGTGTCACAATCTGCATGTTTTGTAAAGCACTCATGTTCTCACACCCGAGTGAAGCTTTGCTGTGTGAAAGAAGATGTTTCAGCATCACTTTGGGGTATTTTATTAAGAGGACAGCAGGTGCACGACTCCCTGACTTGCTCCCTCCACCAGCTGTGTGTAAGTGTGTGTAAGTGTGTGTGTGTAAGTGTGTGTGTGTGTGTGTGTGTGTGTGTGTGTGTGTGTGTGTGTGTGTGTGTGTGTGTGTGTGAGTGTGTGGAGACCAAATGGCAGACAATCAGAGCTCTGGGGAACACTGACCAAGCTTGGCAAATCGACTGGTGACTCTGGTGAACCAAAAGATGCCTGCTGCAGCCTCAGTCGGCTACTTTCCAGAGGAAACTTTGAAAAGCTGTTTGTATGCAGCTGGATACTGAAGCCAAAGGGGCGTGCTTTTTTTTCTTTCTCTCTCCCTCAAGTGAAAAAAAGGCCCTCTAGATTGACAGCGCCTTTCATACTGTATTATCCGGCCTGGCTTTTAACTCCAGGAGAACTGTGTTCACAAATTGATGCTCTGCTCCTTTGGGGCTGTAGCTGAAACATTAAATTGTACTGAAATATTCATATGTGAGTGCATTTAGCTGAGAGCAATTGATGTGCGACTCCCCAGACACCAGATGGAAATGTTGCAGGGCCTCAGCACGCGCTGGCAGACACCCTGAGCTCTGGCCAGGACAGTGATTGTGATTTAGCCCTGGCTACTGAGTCAGGCTAAGTTGAGGGCTACTAGATTCAGGACGGCTGATATCACGTTGGCCAGAGAATATCTAGTGTGCAAACGAGGTGGCACCTAAAGGCATGTAATCTACACACTAGTACAAAAATCACCAATAAGTGATTTTGACCCGCTTTTGCTATGAAACATTTACAGATGGAGTCAACAGGGATTAGATTTTCACTCATTTTGGATGGATACATTACACACACACACACACACACACACACACACACACACACAATATTTTGATAATTAGTAAGTAAATTGATGCAGTTAGTATTGCTAATGGATTAATTCTGTTTTATTAATATTAATATTTTTACGTGAGCTTTACACTGCAGTTGTTGCAGTACATTGTGTTTTATAGTCTACCTACACTGTATTTTGTATATGCCTTCTTAAATATTAAATATTCATGCAGTGTATTTTAATATAAATATAGCATAAGCTTTTCACAAGCTCAAGAATACTTATTGAATTTAAAAAGTTTGTGTTTGGAGCAATAAATAGATGGTCATGGCATTCAGAGATTGAGGAAAACATTTAAAATATTTAGAATAAAGATTAGTTTGTTGGTGTGTAAACCTCTTCCATCGTCTTAAACTATGTATGTATGCATTTGTTGCAGAAGCAAGACTATATACATATGTTTGTAGCTTCAGTAGGATTTTGAAAATCTGTGGCAGCTTTTCCCCTGAAGATTTGGGCTTTTTACTCAAAAATGTTTGTTAATCTACGCTTCATGTAGCAAGTCATGCATAACTACATTTACACACTACACTTACACATTGGATTGCTGAATTAATTTTGATGTTCTGTAGATAATTTGATTCAGTTCTTTGGAGCACAGAGTGATGTAGTGTCCCATCTCCCAGAGGATCCCATCACAGTAAACCTCATGTTTATCACATGACTAACTAGGGAATATCTTCTTCTGATTGCTTTTAACATATGCAGGAGCAGTATCGGTATTTTGTTTTTTTTTTCCTTTTTGTAAAAAATGCAGATCAAGCAAAAGAATTTAAAATTATTCAAATCAGAGTTAAAAATTTGTTTCTGGTTTTATTTCTGTTCTGTGTTCCTTTTTATTAGCAAACCATACATTTGATTTACATTCACTAAAAACTGATTTAATAATTAAAATATCTCAAGAGGACTGAAGTGATTGAGTTTGGTCACTCGGTGGGTCTTGTTTCCAGTTCTCTTCTTGTTTTTGTGTGTGTTGTTGACCCACTTTTGTTCCAAGTAGCATAGCAAGCATCTGAGGGGAGCGAACTAGAAGAAAACTGTATTTTTATGTAAATGGAAAAAAAAAAAAACTTCTGTAGCCATGACAACAGTCTCCTGAGTGGATTTCTTCCACCAAGCGAACCCCTGGATCCTGTGCACTTAAGAAATATGTTTCAAAAAGAAAACCTGAGAAGCTTTTTAAAGAATGATGTATAATTTATTTGTATTTTTCTCCTGCTTCAGAGACTCTTGAAGGAGGGTCCTGTTTGAGACGTGTTCCGAATCTGTCAGATCGCAGCAGTAATGCAGTCATACTCACCACATATATGTGTTCTTGATCAGATTGACCCGTTTTAACATATACCCAGCTGTTCTGTGACAGAGGGAAGCATTTAAAATCTCTTCTCCGCACTTAAAAATAAACAACATTCATAAACAAAAACACTTGGGTGTCAGTAAGCCTAGATATTTCAGTAGTTTAGTAGTTTTAGTTGTGGTGGGTGGTGGAGAGCTACACATTCCTGGGTGTCCACCTAAACAGTTAACTGGACTGGACTGACAACACCCACGTGCTTCACAAGAAGGGCCAGTGTCGCCTCCACCTGCTGAGGAGACTGAGGTCCTTCGGAGTGTGCAAGGCTCTCCTCAGGACTTTTTATGACTCTGTGGTGGCCTCAGCCATCTTTCATGCTGTGGTCTGCTGGAGAGTGGCCAGTACAGACAGGTTCAATAGACTGATTAGAAGAGCGAGCTCTGTCCTGGACTGTCCTCTGGACTCCATTGAGGAAGTGTGTGACAGGAGGATGTTAGCTAAGCTGACATCCATCATGGACGACACCTCTCACCCCCTACATGACACTGTGGGGTCCCTGAGAAGCTCCTTCAGCAGCAGACTGTTACACTCACGGTATAAGAAGTAGTTTCTGTTCCTGTCTCTACTCACTACTACTCACCATGGCTGTATTTTCATTTTTATTTTATTTTTTATCTGTATTTATATTTCCATTCTGATTATATACAATGTACAATATTATTTATATCATGGCCACTTTACCTTACAATGTTATTTATATCATGGTCACTTTACATTGCAATACTTTTTATATCATGACACTTTTACCATTCAATACTATTTTTTTTTGCACATTGTTTGTTGTTTTGCTGTTTGTCTTATTGTTTATTGTGTAGGTTATAAGATACTTCTGTTCGTTGTGTTTTGCCCTTTCTAGTTTAATTCTGTAGTGTATATTACACTCTGCTGCTGTAATAAGGGAATTTCCCCCGTTGTGGGATGAATAAAGTATAATCTAATCTAATCTAATCTAATATCAGTTACACATATACAATTTTTCAACTCCCCAGGCACTAGTGATGTGCAGGTAGCAGTGGAACATAAAGTGACATAGCTAGCACATTTTACATTGGCTCACTGGATTTTGTAAGTAAGAGTATAATATATACCTGTAACCTGCTAGTTATATTATATTGTCTTAAAACAACCACCTGAGAGTTAGTAGATGCAAGTCTTATCTCCGTGGCCCAAGAGATAAGATTTACAGCTCATCTCTGTGGTGCCCACAAAAGCCATCCATGCCACAGTCACCTTGAAGCTTTGGGATTGCACCTGGTTACTGTTGATCCCAAATGCCTTTAAGCCTCAAAAGGGCATTAATGTATCACTGGTTCATGTTCCGTCTGTTAATGAGAATGAAAACAATGATCATTTAATGTTAATGGAGTTAAAGTGACTCCCTCTGTGCCATTATTAAAACGTTTTAATTATTAAGTGTCTAATGGTGACTGTTAATTCACTTAGCTTCCTGTGAGTATGACAGGAACTGTACCTCTTGGTTTGTCGGCGACGTCCCAAAAGCAATTTACTTCTTAGGATGTCTCCTAAAGGTCTGCTCAGTGTCCCTGCCTGTCAAAATTGAACACTTAACTCAGGTTGTCCTAGTGTGATTCATATTGACAAATTGGGTTCATATGAATGATTAAATCATTGTCTGAATCATTGTCTCACCTTTCATATGGCCTTTAGTCATAAAGGAAAGACATGTTTTTTATACAGTCATTGGCAAAATTTATTTCCGACATATCTTTATCACATACAAATAATTTTGCTTCATCAAAGAGCACTGCTGCTCATGGTGGAGCTGTAAGTTGAACCATATTAGTTAGTTCTTCCTTTACATGGCTGGTTGAGCTGGAAGGGGTTCGGATTAGATGCACAGCACCTCCATTTGAGACATTAATACCAAGGCAGCCGTGACATACAGAGGCCGAGCCAGTGTTTGGCACCCACATTCAACAGGATTCCTTTGTGTGTCGAGAGCCAAGCAGATCATTACTTATTTACTTGTTCCATGGCATGTGACAGGCATTGTTGTTTTTGTAAACTAGATTGATGTGATGGGCCTAGTAATAGCTAGAAGGTTGTAGATCCAGGTTATCAACTTACATGTTGGCTGTTAAAAAACTTACAGTTGGCTGCTGAATACAATAAAAAACATGTTTAATTTTATAAATTTAATGCTGAGGATCAGGAGGATTTTAACAGCGCTGTTACATCATCAACGTGGTATTTATTTACCGTTGTTTCACAATTTTCCTGATAAAAATGGTAAAATGGAAAACCTGAAACAGCAAACACCTCTGTATTGTTTGAAATAGCTTTATTACGTATAGTCTCCAATATAATGTAATCTTGTAGGCTGTTCCAGAGATGACAATATTTGATTAGGAATATTTAATTGGTCATTAGTTTAACGCATATTTAAATTTAAATTAATAAACATGCTGCTTCACATTTATTTGAATTATTCTATTGCATTCAAAATAGACACCTTGTTGTTGAGATGTAATACATCTATGATAAATTAATTCATAATAATGTAAAGTGTTAGCTTAGGGATCACACCGTGTTACTGTTGATCTCACATTGTTTTAAGTCTCAAAAGTATCACTGGTTCATGTTCAAACCAATTTTAAACTGATTCATGTACAATATATTATAGAAGAACATTGCAGCCAAGTCTTTTAATTTATCTGTAAATAATACAGTATACAGGCTCTTCACATAAGAGGGCCTAGTGTTGGCTGTTGGCCATCAGCATTTACTAGCATGATGTGATAAGGGAAACTATGATCGACATTGGACTATTGTGATTTGAAAACGTATCCCAAGAGTTACCTGAGTAGTTCAGAGACTATAGTTCGTATGTGTTATGTTTTATGTTAATATGAGATGAATGCAACAACAAAAAAGCCAGGGAATTTTCAAATTGTATACATAATAACTCTTTGTCCTATGTGTTAAACCTGTGTCATACATACTCGCAATCATTTTCTTGGAGTTAAGATGCATTTTCTGGGCTGCACCATCACCAGTTACGTCCATAGTCTGAGGGTCATTTGAGAGTCAACACAGCATCAAGGCTTCAAATCATCAAGTCAGTTACCCAGAGAGGTTGAGTCTTTAGCTTTGGGTCTCCAAAAAGAGCTACAGACAGAATTCTTGTAAAGTGATAATATTCTTCAGTGTACCACAAGAGTATTTGTAATATTCCCCTATATGTACTGTGCCATTTACAAATTAATTAAATAAGGCTGTTACAAACAATACTCTACACAGTTACGCAAATGAACTACCCAGTTCACCAAACAGCTTAATTGCAGCCGTAATAGTAATTAACAATTAAAACATTCTCTGGATACTTGTAAACATTTGTCAAGCAACAAAATGGTACAGCAGTTTATCTTCTGAATTAATGATATGAAGACAGTAATTAGGTGGGTTGACTCCTCTCATGACACACTTACAATGACTTGACCAATTAGCATTGTCATTGTGACAGGTCTTCCAATGTTAAAAACCGTAAATAATTTAGATTTTTCATAATCATATGCACGTTACACTAATGAAATAATGCTGTACAGTGCAGCGTGTAACAAGGAGCCTGTGACAGCAACATATCTGATTAGAGGCCACATGGTATATCTATGATGTTTTAAAGCATGTGTGACTGTCACTCGGAGTCCTTAACAAGAGTCAGTAAAGTGAAAGCCGTTAAGGAAATACTAACTTTTATTTCTGCTATTTTCATTCAAATGACAACACCGGCATTTGGCAATAACTTCCTCCATATCAAGTTTACAAAAATGTCTGTAAACATTAAAGTGCAAAGAATTTGCTTGCCATTTAGGGCACATATCTTTTAAAGGTTCATGCTACAAGCACTCCAATCTAGTTTCATGTGAAGAATCCAGTCAAATTAAGCTACCTTTTCATTTCATTCACACAAATATACCTTACTAATGTTTTTGTCAGCAAGTAAAACAAAAATGCTATTCAATAAATTCTGATGATGGTTAATGGTTTGTAATCAAACAAATAGGTGACAGAAAGGCAAAGGTTAAAAAAAAACTGTTTGTACAGTTAAGCCAGTCTTATGTATCCTGTGGCTGTTTGAACAAAGAACAGCATGACTGATGTTTTAAAATTGATCATACAAATAAAAGGAAACAAAACAACGAGAAAAATGCATTAGAAAACTCCTTTTTACTGCTTGAGATCCCAAGAACAGAGAACAGTGTCTTGGTTTGCAACACTGTTCAGAATTCAGAAAGGTTTTGTTCAGTATAGGCTTGAATGGCCCCTTGCTGGTTTTAATTCATGTAAAGTTCAGTGCATTTAGGACCTATTCGAAGTAAGAATTCCTGATGAAGAATGTGTCCGAGAACACGCCCCCTTACTGGGATGTAATAGTCTTTGTTGTGCTATATCTGGCCATTTGTGATTTCAAAAATCCATCTAGGAGGAACAGGGCAGGTTGGACAATATAGCAAAGGGCCTAAGAGTTCTTATTGTCATTTCTACTATTGACTTCTGAACACGTCAAGTTAAGGAGCATCAGTGTTAGCTGGAAGCTAAGGCTCAAGCTTGTTTGGCTAAGATTGGATTTACACAGCGACAGAAATATCCCGTTTATAAATCTTATGTGGCCCCTCTCGTGAGATTTGACCTGCCACAAGCGTTCCGATAAATGCCAAACAATGTGGCAGTAAAAAGAGAAAAGACTTCTGTTTCTGTGTAAATGTAGCTTATGTATCAGACATGTGCCCCAGAGGTGTATCGGCTGGTCCCAGGAGCCGGTACTTCTCCTCCAGGGATGGCTCAGTGGTGCTGCCCTGCAGGTGAATCAGTGGCTTGGTCTGCAACAGCACACAACCCCTTCCCCGGCCTCGCCTCTCCTCTTGGTTCCTGCGGTTGAAGATATTTATTCTGTTGTCCAGCTCAGGGCTGGCCTTTTCTGAGCCAGTAGGGCTGGGAAGCTTAAGATTAACAGGGTCCACTGACAGGCCCTTTTGAGCAAGGCAGGAGTCCTCAGAGAGTGAGCATAGTAGCTCCTGCACCACCATGCTGGGGTCCTGGCCTGAGAAGGAAGGGGGGCAGCAGCGATGGGCGCTGTAGCTCAGACTGAGATCGTGAACTGTGCTGCTGCTGCAGTCTGTCATAGATGAAACCGGGGTGTGGCTACTCAGGCTGTGGGGGCGGGCTGTCAGGCTGCCACTAGAACGTGATATGCTGGTCGAAGCATCACTTACGGCGCTACCCACCCGCTCCATAGCAAGCAACGGGTTTGACTGGATGGGATTTGGATTGGTGGGGAGGTGAATGTCAATGGCTGCGGTGGTGATGATGCGGGCACCTAGGCCAGAAGCTCCAGCATCTTGAAAGACATAAGAGAAAGTCAGATAACACAGAGAAAACAAATTAGCCCCTTACTTCACACAGTCCAAAATATTATACTGTCTGTCAGTGATATAGACAGAACTACTGTCTGTGGTAAGACCTGTATATCTATAGATCTATACTCAACAGATTTCTGACATCTGCTAAATGCGACAGTAAATTTGGAGTTTTTCTTTTTTGTTTAAGTTTTTAGTCTACATTTAAATATATACATAAAATAAAATTTCCAGCTCTCCTCATATTGTATGTAAAGCTGTATGGCTATGCACTGTATGACTTAATGTTTTATTTGCGACCAAATCTATAACCAAACCTATTGAGTTTTGTTCTCTGATTTAACAGCCTTATAACTTTTAAAAACAGTAGATGCTTTACTTAATTTTATTTATATGTACACAGAATGGTGTATAATAAAGTCAGTGTTCGTAGTCACTTACCACTGCTTGCTTCACTGTAGTATTGGCTGATGTAGTTGTTCATGTCATCACGTACAACTGGATCTGAGTTAAAAATACGTTAAAAAAAAAGGAAAAAAAAAGGAGATGCATGAATAAAGGAATTGATCATATTGTTTTAGCAAAGTTGTAAATAATAACTCCTAATGTGATGCTAAAGTCTGTGATTTTGTTTAATGTATTCTCTGGAGCAGTCTACATAAAGTACTGTTCAATAAGTGTATTCATATAATTTCCTTCACCGTAAATCTAAACAAGGATGCCCATTATAGCCGTAACTGTTTCCACACTTTAATAAACATCTGACTGCATTCATTTGTAAACATGAAGCTTTACCCATCATCCAGTCAAAACCATAAAAAAAGCTTGTATGCAGATGATATTCTATTGTATATTACAAACCTCACTGTCTATCATGTGTACCCATAATCTGATAACTAACCACTACTAAACACGTTCTGTACAAATCATTGGTTAAACTAAAATTGGGCGATCTTTGTTGCTGATTTACCAAAAATATTAACCCCAAGGGGGTGGTTCCTTCTTTTCAACTCTCTACCACATCATGACATAAAACTATGTCCACACAATAAAAGTCAGTGTTGTGTTTTCTCTTGCCTGTCCTGCACACAGTGGACAATAATTTGTGAATATATAGCAGGAAGCGACCTGTCAATTAGGGTTTACTATATTGTGACTGATTTATACTGTACAGTGTGGCAGTGACTGACTAACTGGATTTCACACCTATTTGTCTGTAAGTACTTTGGTCCATTTCAGTGTTAACATCGCAAACTAGTCCAAATGGAAAATATCTCTTATGTTTACAACACAATATTGACAGAAATGACTTCTGCCCCAGGCCACAGGTGCTTTATTGGCAAGTGGTCAGGATCACGCACTGCTACGCTGCGCATTAGCTGCACCCTAGTGCACTAGAAATAAACTGGGACAGGGTGGGGTTGGTTACAGGGTTGAAAGAAATGGGGGGAAATGAGAGGGAGGGCAAGAGAGAGAGAGAGGGATCTCTTTGTTCAGGCACAGATCTCTCCAGTCTAGCAGGCCTCAGTGTGCGTGGTGAATGGCCGTGATCTGCTATGCTCTTCTGTTCGCTTGATTGGCCTTAAGCTCACTGTCCGCTGGCTGAGTGCGAACCCAGAGTACCCTGAGTGCTAGCCCCAGTCCCCCAGGACATGCTGCAGACTCTGATGGGTAATTTCATTTATTTTTCAGTCTAAAATATTAATCCCCCTGAGCTACCCCTGGAGAGGAAGCATTGCACTCACTAAAACAAGACTGAAGACAATCACTCCACAATTAATAACACATGAGTCTTAAGAAAAAAGAATGGGCTGGCCAGCATACATAAAAGACTCTCTTCTGTCTGTGACAGTCAAGTTACCAGGCTGTCATGTGTCTGTGGAAAAAGAGAGTTGACATCCTGAGGTCCTTTTAGTTCAAATCTAAACTATAATTGTGGTGGCTGAAGCACAGCAGTGTCAGTTCTACAGCACAGGTAAAGTGGTATGAGAAGACCCCACAAAGATTAGCAAGCACTTAACTAATAATAATATAGATAAACTTAGTGAACAGGCCATTACTATTTAGATTACTAATAAACAGACTTTGATTAGAGAACATAATAGTTTCACAATTTAGGAGATTTATGTATGTACCATATATTAGCAACATGGCTCAAGGATGACAAAGGTTTGCCATCAAAAATTCCCTCTTTGGAGGAATTGTAATAACATTGTTGATCCGCTGACTTTTCATCTGCTACCATGACCAAGTCAAAATGTCAGTTTGTCCAGTGCTTTGGTGCTAATTAGCAAACGTTGGCATGCCAACATACTAAATTGAGATAATGGACCTGAACTGCTAAGCTTCACAGAGCCAGTAACCTGTTTGTAGACTCTTAGTTCAATATCTTACAACATGTTGCAAGGCCTTTATTTGACAATTTTATACAGTATGGTACTTTGAAATGTTGGTCTACCAACCAAGCATGCATATCTTTCTTTGCAATACCTGCATTCTATTATTACAGTACAACTGCAGTAGGTGTGAGCTGTCACTACAAACTCCACTGGCTCATTGATTAAGGCTGATTGTCACCGGTTGTTATTAAACTCTACATGGTTTGGCACTTTAAGGTGGCAAAACTCTCAATCTCCAGGGGCATTCATTCTTACAAAGACCAAGTTCTTAACAGTTTAATGGCACTCTGCAGGTGAGTGTGAGAGAAGTCCATTGAGACTGTGTGTGCAATATTCAGCAATACAAATAAACTTGACTTGATTTGAGTTGTCCTGACTTGACTTGAGCCCTGTGGCCTAAGTGTGCATCCCAGTGACCATGTTTCTGTAAAAAGCCCCATTTGTTTCTGAGCGCCAGATTTCCCACTATGCCCTTGGGGTAATACTGTGGCCACTGTGGAGCCTCCTGGTGCCCTATTGTGGTTTGCAGGTGAAGGGGAACAGATGTTGACAGGAGCCCACTCTCCCCTAACAAAGCCCAATGCACAGAGCACTCTGTACCTGAAATAGCCCAAGTGGTCTGGGCTGGCTAGCCTGGCCTTGCCACAAGGGGGATAGTAAGGGAGATAGTTGGGGCATGACAGAAGCCCATGCAAGCTGACGTTGTGTCAGAGAACATGCTTGTTTTCTCCAGGATTCGCCAGATCCTAAAAGCTTTTTTGCCGTCATATTGATCCCATAGCGCCTGCGGTCAGATGGGTGTTGTGTGTGAGCGTGGAGGGGCTAAGAGACTGGCCTCGAAGATGCTCCAGGGCTACTGCTCCAGATTAACTGTACACTGTTCTGGCATCCAGTTCACCTGATGTTACACCGTTAGAGACTTTTTGTTCCACATAATTATGGACATACTTTATGCTGCACCTCTCTCCTGGTTTGTCATGCTGCTTTCTCAAGCAAACACTACACCTGGCATGGTGTGTATTTTTAATGTCATGGGGTTTTCCAGATGCATCCATTTTTAGATTGTGAAGTAGTGTTTTACTATTAAATATACATTGTACCAAATTTTGTATTTGTATAAATACTTCAATTTTTAGCTATATGTATGCTTTATGTCTTATGTCCAGCAACTAACTCATATGATATCAACGGTTTCACCAGTCCTTACAGTAGAATCTGTGCTTTAGAAACCATACTGTACCTGCAGTGGCATGAGGCTCCCTGGGGTTTTTCTGGCCACCCTCATCGTCAGACTCCCCAGGAGTCAAGCCTTCTACAACCTGAAAACTCCTGCCCTGTTTGCTCCATACATGGTGGATCTGCATGGCTGCTTCACGTTCTGCCGCAAGGTCCAGATCCTGCTGGGCCAGATGGGCCCTCAGCTGCCTGATCTCAAACTGAATATGGTTGGTGTGTATGCGTAGAAAAAGAGAGTAAAGCAGAAGGTTGGGAATGGGAAGGAACAGAGCAATTAGAAATTGATATTAAAGAGTGAATAAGAGATTAAGAAAAAAAAGATGTGAAAGGGAAAGGAAAGGAAAGACAGGCAAGAGGAGAGGGAAACGGAACGAAGAGGCAGGAAAAGAGAGAACGTGGAAGGACAGAGTCACACCATCCCAGATATACAGTTTCAGCGTACACAAACAAAGCTCCTGTAAATTGTTTGAATCGTCTGGATTGGAATCAATGTTGAGAGTTTCTCCAGACCTGACAGATCATATTGAAAAACAAACAGATTAATTACTAGTGAACTGTTTTCAGCGTTACTCCAAATGCATTATCTAATTGTAAAACTGTGCTCTTCACTGACGTACAGCTGTGATGTCTCTCAGAATTCATTTTAAGATTTTTGGCCTTGTGGATCTTGTCTATTGACAAGAAACTATTGCATTAGTAAATTCAAGTGTATACAAAATAAAGGGGAAAAAACACAACAACAAAACATTGTATTAGACACTGCATGCATGGTATGTGTATTAACTGTGTATTGAATGTGCAAACTGAAACCTGTATTCTTCACTAAATTAGGTCATACATGAATTCATAGGATAAGGTATCATCTAAACGTATACATTAAAACATTGCCTTCATTTATGAAGAGGAATTTGATTAACAATATTTTTTGGAAGGATCTGTTCATATTCATTGTGTCAGGTCTTAACTTCAAGTCAATTAAGGGTTAAGTCTTTATCAATATTTATTGTAGTCTGCATTTTCTTGTATGAGATCATCAGTCTGCATGTGTGCTCTGAGGAATCATGATGAAATGTGTGGAAAGACTGGACTTGTCTGTAAGGTATTGCTGCCCTCCTCTGGTGGTAGATGAACTGACAGCTTCTTACAGTACATGACCAAGTGTAATGTGGATTTGTGTGGCCTTAATCAGACCAGCAGTGTACAGTATTAAACCATTTACCATGGCATATCTACAGACTGTTTTGTTTTTTAAAAACTGAATCGTTATATGACTATAAATTAACTAAAAATTTAGAACATTTTATCCAATAGAAGCCAACAGTAATTGTGTGTAATTATGTCCAAGATGACTTTTAAATTGTATTTTACTCACTTTCTGTGTTTCAAGTATTATAAACCCATTCCCTGGATTAAAGTTTTCATATTAGCAGAACTGAAGCTGTGGAAGGTTAGTTGTGTGTGGTGCTTAATATTTTCCCTTCATTCTTACAAGCTAATTTTGTGGCCGTGTACTGGGAAAGAAGTGACTTTGGTACTCACAGCCTGTTCCTGGCAGATCTGAGTGAGACGCTCCAGCTGCTCTTCTCTCACAGCCTTGGTCTTCTCACACTGCTGGATCTCCAATTCCATCTCAACTTTGACTTGTAGCACATAAGCTAACGAGGAAAAGGATGAGAAGGAGAGTTTTAACACAAACTATATAATTAAATGAATGAAAATGATTGCCAGGTTTGTTAGGAGACATCAAGACTGATAGAGAAATGTTTGTAAAGGCAGCTGGTTAAAGTGCTTATGGTCAAATACATAGAGCAGATTAGGTCAAATGTCCTTTGCTCCATGTCTGTCATCACACATGCAAACCTAGAAACCCTATACCTGTATGAAATAGATTTAGCAGAGTGCTGAAAATGCTCCACAGGCATCATGGTTCATGTTGACTAGAGGGTGGCAGAAAGTTTTAGTATATTTTCAGCTCAGACACTGACACTGAATATCGGTGGTATCATTGGGGTACACTGGGGCTCAAAACATATTTCAGAGAGTATTAATCTTTGGTACAAAATTGCTGAAAAACAAAATTACTAAGTGAGTCAGTAAGTAAGTAAGTAGTACTGAAAACTATGAACTACTCCATTCTGCATTCAAATGAAGCTCAAATGCTACATTGTGCACCAAAATGGAAATCTTTCTAGTTGTTGTTTGCGTGGTCAGCTGAGCTTCTTTTTATGCAGTGATGTACAAGACTTGATCTTCAGTGTTGTACTGAAGTGCTGCCAGCGTACTTTGGCCAGCTTTGAATTAGTCGCTTTTTTCCTGCACTCCCTCTCATTGATTTCATCAACTCTCATCATAACTCACAAATGTATTTTATTTATTTTACAAAAAAATGCAGCTGATTAGTAGTTTATTCATTTATTAAATGTTTCCTGGCAAATTAATGGAAGTGTAATGCGGCAAACTATCGGACGTGCAGCAATGCTGGAAGTGATGCAGATCACGTCTTGATCAATCAGTAACTTCACCTCTTGCAATCTGGCTGCAGATTTTATTTATACCTGACACACTTCCTGGAGTCAGATGAGAAGATGTATACCTAAAAAAAGGATAGTGAGTGTAAATTTGGATACCTGTTGTCATCACAGGTGGCAGATAGTCAGTCCCTCGCACCTCTCTGTGATCACATTCGTAAGTCAGCCACATGATATCACACATACTGTGTACACTGATGGGGAATGTTGCTATGGGCAACATAAAGAGGTGAAACATAATCAGTAATTATACTCGTCTTATTCCAATATTTCCGCTGTGATTGTGGATCTAAACTATTATGAGATTAAACTGCCGACTTTGTCAAAACACAGGGGAGAATGAAAAGCCTTTCTCATACTGAGGGGGGCAGAGGAAAGCAAGCAGCCATCACCACATGCTCCTTGTACCTATTTATAGTCATGTTGGCACTGGTGCACACACACACACACACACACACATGCACGCACACAAGCATGCACACACACAGCAAAAGTGAGAAGGTTTTTCAAACAGGCATGAAACGCTCAGTCACAGGATTATTATTTGGCCACACAATGTGCAATACCAATACATTTGTGCTTCTGCATATTGTATCTGTGTCAAATGTTTGTGTGTGTGTGTGTGCATAACAGTGTAATTCACACTGCAACTGATCCCACAAGGCCCCGCTCCACTCTCTCCTTCTTACCTGGAGTCAAGTGTTTTATTGTTACACATTATACATCAACCAACAAAAATCCTGTTTCCATGCATTTTAAACTAATGTAGGACTTTGTAAATTGCCACCGAAACATTTCTTATCACCATTTATTCATTCATCATCTAATAATACAGTGACTTTGGGGTGAGTATTGGTTTCTTTGTCATCATATTTAATTGCAGAAAATAAAAAGCACTGGAACAGAAAGTGTGGATACTGAAGTCAGTGCAGAGGAAGGATAGGAAGAGATTCAACATTGCAGCAACATTTTTTTTCAGCTACGTTCTACATGCTTAAGAGCTTAATCATTCCCATCTTATCACTAATAAATTTCATTGAGGTTTTCTGGTTCTTACAAATTCTACTGCAGTTCATTCTTTTGTATTTCCACTCCCGTCGGACTGACACAAACGTTGCCACCATTATACGTCAAGATAATTCTGCAAGAGACTCAATCCCTCTCCTATGATAACCGAGCCATTCCCTCAGCTGTACATTTATTGGTTTGAGTGTGATTCCCCCCCCCCCCGGCCCCTCTGAGGTGTGTTGCCGCCTGCCTAGCGAGGAGACTCAATCACTCACAAATATCAAACCTAACAGGTCGAGGTGTGCGGCAGGAAAATCTCAAATTCATTCCCTGGAGACCAACACCACAGCTACATGTTAAGAAGCAGGAAATATGCTCCTGCTGAACGTGTTTCACCAGAATAAATCAATGATGTTGAAAGCTATATATTGATTCCTGGTATTATTAATCATGTCATTATGATGTGTCCCTTTTAGTTCAATATATTTGATCCTTTCAAACAATGACAGACAGAAATTTATATTAAGGACCTCTATGTAAATGTAAGAAGAATACAATTCTAAAATAAATAAATCTATCTATCTATCCAGTACGTAGGGCGCACCCTCTACCAGGTGAACTACCAGGACACCCCAGCAAGTGGATATCTTAGAACAAAGACTGAGGCACAAACCACTTCTTGCATTGTATGATTTAAACATGTTCATTAGTGAGCTTTAGAGGTGCTGGTAGGTGGATTTTGTAACTTTTTTACAGAGCTAAACCACCTCTTTAACCCTGTTCCCAGTGTTTTGTACTGTATTGTTTTATGGAGATATTCCAACCCTTTCCTTGTCCACTGTCTCACTGCAGCTGATCGTGTATGCAGTCAGAGGCCCGTGGTGAGGGTGACCTCCGAACAGATATCGAACCAGTCCGCATTAGCATAGAAGAGAACAACCACTATATTCATTATGGCCTCTCTGAATCTACTTAACCAGGCCCTTACAATCAATACAAGTTAGAGTAGCAGAGTGGCAGCAATTTACCATGAGGGATGATCAATAGCTATATTGCTCTGAATAGTAAATAATTTGTATAATCATGGAGAGAATGGGGTCATTTAGTTCTTTCAAGGCAAGCTGATTTTTATGCATCTGTGAAGTCCTTTTGAGTTAAGAAAAATTGGGTATTTCCTTGAGTTGCTCCACAAGAAGGTCTTGCATAAAGGCTACATAATAACCTTTATGGTTTTTTGCCTGCCTCACCATCAATGATCCTCTTGACCCTCCAGATACGTAGAGTGATGATGAGGCTGATGGCATCCCAGGGGCTGCTGGGCCCGTTGGCCACTGTGGAGGCCACCATGGGGGCCAGGGACAGCACGATGACAGCACCATCAAACACCTGAAGGGGTCGTACAAACACACACTTTTAAAAATCAAATATGTGCAAATGTTGTTGTGTCACATGGGCCTTAACCTGTCCTGCAGCCATGACTTTGAAGGCTACTCTACATGTGAAGTTTATTCATATGTTGCACACGCTTTGAAGGAATGTTGTATTCACATATTCGGTCTCTTGCAGAAAATTACATGAGAAAACTGAAATCAATCAAATATCTTTATGGTAAATATGAAGCTAGTGCTGTGTGGTTTGTTACACTCGTACAGAGCCAAAAGTCACTATGCTAAGCTAAGCTAACCAGCTGTGCCAGTGTAGCTTCAGATTTACCATACAGACGTGTGTGGTATCGATTTTCTAATCTGAATCTAAGCAAGAAAATGAAAGAAAATGAAAAATGTATTTCTACAACTTTTAAGGGTAAACTCTGGGTGAAAAGGGGAAAATATACTAAATATACTTTCAATATACATTAGATATATTGAAAATATCATTTAACACTATTAAAAAGTAGTCACCAAGATCTTCCAATAAACACATAACACCAGTACTAACCTCAACTTTGTTTTCTATGTAGTCCCATATCCCGAGCACTACAATTCTGAAGACAGTCTAAGATAGACAGAGAGGGATAAATGAAAGCATTAAAATAGATGGGTGAGGGAGTGTGCTTAAAATATTCTTAGTCTCTTGGAGTTGTCATCACATCCGACAACTTTTGTCAAGATGTGTGAACATAGACTAAAATAAAAAGAGGCCAGTGCGACACAGTTTTCTTCCTCAAATACTTTTTTTTTTCTTCAGATAGAATAATAAGCATGCTAAAATATGCGCAGCTAGACCCCTTAAGATATCCCATATTATAAAGTTAGTTTAATTTCTGTTGAGGCTACAAATGAGTAACTACATTGATTTGTCTTTGACAACAGTCTCTTCAAAGCAGTCATAGCTAGCTCTTTGATTAAGTAGATCAGTTCCCTGATCTTTGGCCTACAAAAGGAAAACACAACGCTTGTAATGTGAGCACCTATCAAATTCTACATTGTGCTCTCTGTAAATGCAGTTGGTTGTGTAGGACTCTTTGTTGAGCAGGGCCATTGATTTACACTCCAATTAGCATGGGGTGTCATGTACGACTGGTCCTGCTAATCCATCATCTGGAGTACATGTTGGACAGCATGGCTGGTGTCAAGTGAGAAGTGCAGGGACTCCGCCCACATGTTACAATCCTGTTTTTTGATTGGTGCAGAGGGACCAAGCTAGTGATATGCTACATCTATCTAACAGCATTCCCAGATGACTTTTCTTCTGTGATGTCAGTAGGCAAGGTGTTTGGATGGATCGTATCACTGTAACCCCATCCCCACTGCTCATTAAGATCAGCTTTAATTATTGCTCCTGCTGGCTTGCTGGTAATTAATGTTTGGTTTAGGGCATTGGGGCTGAGGCTGTCAGGGTAATTGGTTTGCACTGGAGTGGAGGCCTGTGGGCCCAATTCTCCCCTTTCCATTTTGTTTTTCACTATTCCACAGTGATGATAAGACATTCTTTTATCAATTGGGCAATTACATGGAGCAGCCACATACTCTAGTTTCCTCAGGCCTTTACCTGATTTGCGTAGCTGTAGATAGCACATAATCTACAGTTAAAGAAAGTTTAGTTTGGTTTAATTTAATTAGGAATTAAAAGAAATGTGACATGTCAGGGTTTTTTTTTTACCCATGAAGTACTCCTGTGACCTACAAGCCTCATACCACTTCCATGAGCAGGAAGGGGAAAATGGAAATATATGAAGAAAAATTGGGTAAGAAAAAAGGTTCTATGGATAAAAATATTCATCTCTTACCTCTGAAAAGAAGAGTGACAGGATGATAAGGCTGATCCAGTGGATAATGCTGGCAAATTGGAAAGCATTGGAAACTGTTGAGAGAAGAAACGGGACAAATGTTAACCAAGACGATTACACACAATAAAAGAAAACAAGTGAGAGAGTCTGTGAGAAAAGATCACAAATTATTTCATGTTACTTCATGCTGGTCTCTTGTAAAGCATATGTCATTCATTAAAAATATATATTTTTTTACATTCTAATTCAAAAATGTCTAAAGAAAAAGCTTTTATCTTCTTTTGTGTATGAATTCATTTTGAACTTTTACCCACATCACTCCTCTCCTTAATATCCATCTCCATCAGTATTTTTAGTTTTTCTACATCCATTCCAAAGCACCAACCTGTATCTACCCACTACTAATCTCTCTGTGCACTCTCTCACTCACTCATTGCCCACTCCTCTATTTGTCTTGTAGGACTGACAGCAGACAAAGCACTAGATTACAACAGATCTAAAGTGACTAGAGCCCTGCAGTCCCCGCAGCAAGACTCAGGTATCATCAGAGCTGGATTCTGGCCAGTAATCGATGGGGGACGTGTGCCTGCTGCCACTGACAAGAAACTTGGTTCATTATCACCTTTCTCCATCACTCTCCATCACAGCCATTTACCATCCAGCACCAGCAGCTCGTCTGTGACTGGCAAGACTGCACACACAGCGGTGATGGAAAGAGTGGACACTAAACGAATACACATGAGCATTTAAAAAATAAATGACACAATGGTTACAATTATCTCAGCTATGCCATTTTTGTATGATCATACATACTGTACATAATAATGAATGTGGGACAAAATTCAAAGTCTCACTCAAAAAGATCATTCAAGTGTTTATTCAATTGTTCATCTATCTATTTACTATTTAGATATTTGCTCTCAAATGTATTTAGTACATTAAAACATATATAGTTAAGTTCAATTTATGGTCTCTTATCCGCCATTATTTACACATACACAGCCAGTGGTGGAAGAAGTACTCAGATGCTTTATTTAAGTAAATTACTGACAGAACATGCAAGGTAAAAATATTCAATAACAACTAAAAGTCCTACATTCCCACTCAAGCAAAAACACAGAAATTATCCACAAAATATAAACCAGTATGCCAGTATGCAGAAAAATTGCCCCTATGACTGATATACTACTATATATTACTAGATTGATAGATTTATTACTAGATTGTTAATGCTGATACATTACATACAATACAAGGATGTGCAAGTAGCACTTTACAGTTATAGCTGTCAATGTGGAGAAAAAACAAAAACAAAATAGTTTTAACCAGACAAGTTTAGAGGGGAAATATCTGGTGACATTTAATGTTTATTTAACAATATGTTGTTTTATAAGTTTAATACATATTTAGTTTTTCATACAAAATAATTTTCTGACTTTAATTTACTTAAGTGAAAATGTATTTGTATGTATTATGTACTTTCCAGGGTTGGGACAAGGGGATGTAGCAAACTGCACACATAGACCAACACAACTGAGATTTGAAATGAGGACCTTTTTACCGTGATTGTGATCTTCCTCATGGCTCATTATTGTACTGTTATTCATAACAAGGTTAAACCTTGCATCTTTATCATGAACGTGTCAGTGAAGATATACAGTAAATGACACAAGTAATAAGAATAATCGTAATAATGACACACATTTTTGATTAATAAAAAAATTCTCTTTACTGTCTGCAGGTAGGTCACAGTGCAACACCAGTGGAGTTAGTAAGGATGGACGGATGCTCAAGGACACAACAGCGTTTAACTCCCCACTGCTCCAGTGGAGCTGTGAGTGTGTGTTGCACCAGATGCCTCCCAGGTGTTTTATGAACGTCACACAGAGTATTGTTAGAGAGGAATAAGCATACTCAGCAAACCTCCCCCTTGATTTAAAAAAAAAAAGGTTAAAAAAGGCGAAATAAACAAATAAGCAGGCGTGCACAGTGCTTACATTGTAAGAGTTTGGTGTCTATGAGCAGCTCCAAAGACAGGAAGAGCACCACCAGGATGACACACGCCACCAGGATACAGTTGAATCCAGCGCTGAGCAGACAGACCTGCCACAGGGCCACTCGGCGGCCGCAGCAGGGCTTCAACCAGTTGGACCTGAAGAGAGTAAGCAAAAAAAGAGGTAGGTTCTTTTTATATAAAGTAGTTTTGTATAACTAAGCGTTAATAGATTGCATAATACACAAAAGAGAGATGCAAAAGAATAATGTAAACCCTACTTTTAGTAAGAAAGTAATTAATCTTTGATAGCCTCAAATAAAAATGATTTGAGGTCATTGAATTGTCTTTAAACAAAGACATACTGTGACACTTAGAATTATTTATATTCCAGCACAGCACGTTAAAACTGACACTGACTAATGGATGAACCTATGCTTGCACTGATTCCCAGTCTGAGTGCAATGCTGAACAATATTTCAGAGGTTTGATCTTTGATGTTTGAACTCCCTGATATGGCCAACAGAGGGCAGTAGTTTACAAAATGTCTGTTTATTTCCAAGCAAAGTTCGGTGGTGAAGGCCAGAGCGAAGGGAAAGGAAGTGTGGTCAGAGACAGCATTGACAGAGAAAGGGACAGTGAAGCTCTGTGAACCAGTGACTTGACCATCAGCCGTGGGTGTGACTGGAATATTGATGGAGTCCTTTTTACATGGTGATGAAGGGAGTCACTGTAGAGGATGCCGCTTAGAAGGAAGGATTTCAGCTAAATAAGTGGCCTGAGACACAAGTGAGATATAAAATAAATGAAATGACTGATCATTGTCTGACGGAAAATCAAACCTTTAACTTAAAGATGTTCCAGAGGAAATGCTGTGGCTGTTTAACATTTTTAAGACAAATTTTAAAAAAGCTTTATTTTGCCAGGTACTCTAAGACTCCTGCATTTAGGCCATTAAAATGTTTGGCAAGTTTACTCAATGCTATTTTGAATAAGTGGCTAGTCTTGCAGACCAGCTACTACAAGGGCTGACAGTAGGAGATGAGAGAAACAATGTCTCTCACCAGATCTCCAGCTGGAGTGGAAAGTTGGCTCTGCCCACTACCTTTCCCTTCTCCCCATGCACTGGCATGGAGGAGACAGACATTGGCAGAGCATTTCTCTCCTCTGATCATGTCTTCATTCCTTGGCATGGTGCTAATATGAGCTGCAACGGTGGCAAAATGGCTCAATTTTCACTGTGGCTTGAAAACTGATTATGCTGCATTCATTACAGGAGAATTTTGATATTTTATCTGTTTTAATACCGGTTATAGCCTATTAAAACACATCATAAACTGTTGGTAGAAGATTTGTTCTTTCCTTGAAATGAGCTTCATATGAGCTGCATTTGAATGAGGTGCAACTTCTTATTATTAACTCCAAGAGTTTAGAAATGAAAGGAATTGAGTCATAATAAAAGTCTTACTTTTATCTTCATGTTTGCTATGTGACTAGCTTTATACAACCGAGATCTGAAATGACAGATCATATGGTATTTTGATGAAATAGATCAATTTCTTTCTACAGCAGAATGTAAACAATTTCTTCTGTACATAGGGTGATATGGTCAGGAGGGTTTCTTGGGTGGTTCCAGTATAGGCGCATGATTATAACAGACCCAGAGCATTTATTGTGGTTTATTCAATACTGTTGCAAAACTATCCCCTGGGGGAGAGGGTTTTTTTTTTTTACGTGTCACCTCCTCATCTCTGATTAATTTCTGCTCAGTCAGTGGAAGAGGCCACACATGTGACTTTTGTGTGTGTGTGTGTGTGTTTATGTGTCTCTTTTAAGGAGAACTGAATCACACAACCTCCATGTCAGCAGTCAAAATTGTGAAAATCTACCTTATAAATAATGAACACAATAAAATTAAACCATGACTTTTTAGCTTATTTCTCTTCCTTATACTCTGTATACTCTGCATAACCTGTTTTAGGAATTTGTCTGACCCTAATAAAAGACGATTTCTAGAGACATCACTGAAGAATAAACTACAGAAGAGCAAAATTATCACATTTTTCTAAAATTCTCCCCCAGAGTAACACATTTATGTAGCAATAAGTGAAATGTTCTCTGCAGCTGTTGAGTTGACCAGAGGAAGAGGTTTTTCAGAGGAAAGTATTCCTTCAAAGGCTGGCATGGGCAGAGCCACAAGCCTGTAAACAATGCACAGCTAATCTAATAAAGGCGTAATCATGCTGATAGCAATCATCTTCTTGGCTTCGGGTGGGGTGGCACAAATGTGCACACTCCAGATGGTGTAGAATCTGCTCCTCCAGAGTCTTGGCGAGACTCTGTGGATGCCAGGTATCATGTCGTCCTGAAAAACAGTCTATATGCCAACCTACTGTATATACTGTATATAAAATCACTGTGTTGATACATAGATCATAATATTGAGTAATGTGATATCCTATTTAGGTCTGGTACAAAATAGAAAAGTGACAAACTGACATGGTAAACAGAATTATCTTCAGAAAATGTAAAAATATTCTTGAGCTAAAAATCTAACTTTATCTTGATTTCACTGAAGTCATGTGAGTGTCTAGCTCTACAGAGTAAACTCTGGATCCTCCACCTCACAACTTCATCAGGTGTGACATATGAGCAAGGATAAACTGAACACTGGTCACAACTACAATCCTTATAACTCACTGTCTAGTCACATGTCATCAATATGCATTTCAACAATCTGCAGTAGTTCATTTCTCACACATGCCAGCCATACCCAACAGTTTATTCCAAAAGTTACTCAAAAAGGTACTCAAAAAGCTGCTACATTATGTCCTTGATTTTTTTTTTTCATCAGCTATGCATTACTTTCCATTCTAATATTCACTGACGGCCACTGACCTGCTCTATGGGACCAGGTCACCTTGACAGTAGTTGAAGGTGAGAGAGTTAGACTCTGGGGATTTGCACCAGCCAACCTTTAGAAATAAACTTCTCTAACCTTAATGGAGTTCTGGCTACTGTGTGTACTACACAGCATACATTAGAGTCCAATTTAACAAAAACCTTTTTTATTATTTCTGATTGTATGATGATAATAAATGAAATATTCAGTACTGAGAGAATGTATATTCTAAAATGTCACAGCAACAATCATATTCCCCTGTTGAATCATGTTAGTGCAATGAGAGTGTAAGCAGTTTTGGAATATATAATGTTTTATTTTTAATAAAAAATTTGAGTCATCCAAACATTTCAATGGTTTGAACAACCTCTATTTCCAAAGGTTATGGTTAAGCAAACTTCAACCATATGATTAGATAGTCCATCATAGAACATCTTCTATCAAATGATTTCATGCTTCATTCAACTGCTGCGGGGAGGTTAAAATAAGGAAAAAATTACCAGAACAATAAACCTCTATGAGTGGGAGTAGTAAAAGGGAGTGGTAAAAGTGACTCAATCTTCTCACAAACTTTATAAGAGTACCATGTCCTCAGGCTTTATTGGCTCCAGGAGTCATGGCATAGTGCAGCTAATCACATTCAATATTACTGAATACAATACTTGAAGAAAGTCCACCTTTAGGGTAACTTTACCATTTCCCTGCATATCCCCCAAAACAGGGCAATAGACTCTCAGGTCTGAATGCTAAGACAATATGAGTACTAGTCTTTTGTGTAGAGGGTGTTTTTCACTACTGAGTGGACCTTGATCAAATAAACATCCAGTAAAAAGGATAATCTCACCACTCTTTAAAGTCCACACAGACTATAAGAAGGCATTCACAAGTTTGTCTGTGTAAAAAGGAAAAAATTACAATTCCCTTTGAACACAACATCTAGCGTCACTTCTTTATTATACATCTAAAGGAAGAATCCTGGCCTAGATCAAATTCACCATATGACAGCCAACAAAGCAATACATTTGTAAGTTACAAACTGCCACTATTGATAACATGTATTGTCTTTTTACAGGCTAACTGCACAGTACAAGCCAATGCATCACACACACAGACACACACACAGATGAACACAAGATGTGAGTTCACAGACAGTGCAGAGACTGAGCTTTGATATGTTAGACAAATAGGCTAAATTCAGTGAATGTGTGTGCCCTTACTTCATGCCATGCCAAAACTAGCCCAGCCCAGAGGGGACGCAATCCAACGCTGCTGGTGACACATGCAGTATATTAATGAGTCTTATTAAAGCAACAGAACAGTAGCAAATGTTGTTTCTCTGACCCACTCAGGCCTGACGGCCTGACAGAACCACCTGGCCCAAGTCACTAGTAGACAAGCACATACAGTGGACAAGGTCACCTCTCAAACTGCTTGTTTACAGACTCACTTTGGCTTTGTGGATTCTCACATTGATATTTTTCACAATCCTAATATTGATTTAGAAAATTACAGTCAAAATGCAATTTAATTTTCGTCAAATTTCAAGACTTTTTGGACACCAACATTGTGTACATTTCTTCATTTGCTCTTTCTTTGCATATCTTTGCTATCTCTCCTGCTTTCATTCACTCTCCACTCCTCCATTTTCTACATCCTCTCTGCTGGCAGTGTGTTGAGCAGGTTGATATAGCTGTCACTGTTTCCCACTGTCAGTGAGACTGAGTGGAGCTAGACAGGGATATAGAGGAGGGAGATTAAATCAGGGAAAGTAATCGATACCAGCATGTCGAGTGAGCCACCAAACACTGGGACTGTCAGACTCACAGCACGTGATGGTCTCATCAGATAAAGGACTGCACTGCACTTTCATTCATCCTTACTCCAATCCACCACAATAGTGAATAAGTCCTTTTACTCAAATAGTGTATGTAAGTTCAATTTAAAATTGGGAAATATGCTTTTCAGGTTTTCAACATTGCATGTTATCAACAACTTTAAGGAAATTTAAGAAATGGGCATATTAAAATCAATATTCTTATTTAGCTTTGGGAGGGGTCATGTTGGTAATTTGATGCCTGTAGTATAGAATTGAGTATTTATTGTATATAGTTTAGAGAATATTATAGATCCAGGTTTAAACTGACAGGGAGGCGGGACTGAGAGAAAACGGCACAATTACTCACTCATTAATCTGCTACATCAGCACCACAGACAGCATCATGTATTCATCAATACACGGTACAGTCAGACTACTGATATTTCAGGGTCATGATCTGGGCCATAAATTCTAACTTTCACAAACCTCACTCAGATAAAGGATCAGGGAGTCAGCAGAATACAGTCAAGTCAACAATCCCTCTACCCCTGCACTCATACGCTTCTGGGGGTGCAGAGGGGGGGGTGGCAGGTTAACCGGGTTTTTGCTGTCTGGGTCCCTCAGTTGTACAATTCCCCACCCAGGGACCTCACACAGAAAAAGGTGTGTTCTTTAAATCTCATCTTGAGACTCACTTTTATTCTGTCTTTTTCTGACATTTGATTATTATTTAAATTATTTGATATTTCTTTTTAATTTTAGTTCTTGATTATATGTTTTTATTGTAAAGTGCTTTGTAAATAAAAATAAATAAATACAAAGTAAGTTAATATTATTATTAATAATAATAACAAGGGGGGCACATTTTGGTCATTTTGGACAAGTTGCCTACTTATAATGTCTTAATTCTACTTATTAAGTCCAATAGAGCACCTGGAGGAAATCCACAGAGAAAACATGTAAGCTTCACACAGAAAAGCCTCAGGTCTTGTATTCGTAATTAATTCCTCAATCTGTAGTGCACAGTAAAAAAGAAAATTAAAAGTTAATATTATAGCATTTGTAAAGGGTGTATCACTGCTGCATATTGTGTAAGTAATAGAGACAACTGTGACAATTGTAGTAGAGCATTTCCAAAAGTTTGAAAGCGACTTATCCATTGGCTCAGCAGCCAAAATGTGTTAAATATCTGTCCAGAAAAAGCAAAAATTCCATTCCTTACAAACTAACATTGAATGGAGTGTAATGAATAGGCTAACACCTGTTTTAATTTAAAATTTTTACAATGAGTTTTTTTTCTGACTGAATTCTATTATTGGATGTTGTCACTTTGGATGCGTTGAAGCTGGTGATGACAACTATGTCTGGGATGAGAGGTGTGATTGTGAATGTAGAAAGTTCAGTGAGATCATCTCAACACTTTTTTTTTTGATGTACTGCTGTGCAAGAAGTGAATGAAACTAATTTATACCCATAAGAGTCTACAGCCGCACCAGCAGTTCTGTGAGACTGTGCTGGGGCACATTAGTTCTTTGATGGCAACATGTTTAGCATGTTAGCATGATAATTTAATTGTTTTAATTGAATCAAATATTGTCAGTTTTGTAGGTCCACTAAAGGCAGTAGTCTTTATCCTCTGGACCAATAACGTTTGCAGAAGATTTTATGGCAATCAGCTCAATAAGTGCTGAGTTAGCTTATTTGCAGTCTGATGAACCGAACGACAGATTGGATTGAATTAACACATTTAAAGCTGCATTGTGCAATATCTGACCACTAGAGGTCAGAAAGTGACTCACAAGCAAACAACAATGGCATACTAACTCGATCCTAAAAGCATCATTAAGTAAACACAGTAAACACACCATCTTTGGTTGTTTATTTGTGTTATTGCCAAACCAGACCCACCACCAGAACAGCCAGTGGTTTCAAGGTACAAGGTCTAATTGTCACTGTATATACAGCCAAATAACATGTCAAGAACCATACATTGCTTGTAGAACTTGTTTTTATCAAGACCAAGAAGAAAAAGGACAGGTGCTATACAACCATCTTTCAAGCAAAATCAAGTCTGCTGGTGGCAAATTCACTCTCACCTTACAGGCAGCATCCTACCCTACCATAGAAACAAATGTGTCTCTAACAGGCTCCACATTTTAACAACCAGTGCACACACACTCACACACATACACAATGCTTCATGCTAAAGCAAGCGTAGAAAAGGGAGAGTACCAACTAAGCATAAAATACATGCTGAGTTTCCCTGATGCTGTCAGATTGCAGGTAATTAATTTTACATTTGAAAGGTTCCCCATTACCAATGCCTGTGCACCATTGATCACAACACATCAGCAGGGAAGAAGCAAGCCTCACAACTCCTGCAGCACAAAAACAGAACCAAAGCAATAAATGACTGACTCTGGTGTCACAATATAAATCTCTGAGGTGCTGACTTCTGCTCTGAGCTTTGTTTTTATACTTGACAATGGCTAAAATGAAATAAGACAAGTGAATTATTACTAAACAGTGTTTACCTTACACCTACAATATTGCAAGTGTATTATTTATTAATTCATTATTCATCTGGTGTTTATATGTGACAGTTACATAACAGCTTCTCAGTTTCACTCCAAGTCAACATCTAATACTATACTACCTACAGTAGTAGTGCAGCTGGTTCAGTAAAGATGATAACACTTCAAATGTTAGAATATGTAAAGTGATCTTTAGTTTTTCTATTGTCAATCTGTGTAAAATATAGCTTACAAGGGTAACGGGTACTCCAAACATTAAACTGGAAAACATCCAAAGCACATTTTCAACACAGATAGTCTCTTTATGAAGAAAGATGAATTCTGATTGGCCAATTCTGGTAGCTGGTATGTATAGACCTATATAGAGAGAGTGATACCTGACACCTGGCGTTCTTATTTTGTGCTCTTTATCACAGCAGCGCAGTGAAGTGCTAAGCTTATTAAAGGCATCACTTTTAGTGTTACACATACAACAGGAAGTATATGGTGTAGATTATATTTCACCTGCAGCTAGAGGCTTAAGTTTGCTGTGAGAAGTTTCTCATGCACACAACACAATGAACAAGGGCAACTGGTGTTCAGCTTTCCCTCGCCGTCCTGTGGGAGCGCTGGGAAAAGACTCATCTGTATGTTACAAGGGGACAGGAAGGTCACTGTGTGTATGTGTGTCTGTGAGTGTATGGGTATTCTGTGTGTATATACCATATGTGTGCAGCCAATGAGAGAAAGCCTAGATCAGTACACTGTTATTATAGACTCAGAGTGAGTTATAGATCTCCGCTAATGTGAGAGAAGTGAGTGGATCAGACAGAGAAGCCATTGTGGAGCCCTTTTAAGATGTAGCAAACAAAACAAAACAGTATTTTGACTCCATTGACAAGAAAGACTAATGAGACTGTGCATGGTGCTTTCAAGACAAGGCATTCAAATTAATATTCCTCAGTGAACAGAGCTAAATTAACATTGGCTTTAGTTTTCTTAGATGATGCTTGGTCATTGACTTCCTCCAGTGCTACTGAGATCAATTACCTGTCAGGGATTTGCTATGCTCTCACTAATAGTATTGTACATTACAGTATTATTTAACACAGTAAACAGCATCTATATTTCATAGAAGCTGAAAAGACTTGTGTAGCTGATCTCACCATGTGCCATGTGTGATCAGAGCAAGCAGACATACAGTACAATCTTCTGTATATCCTGCTGAATTGAAGATTTAATCTATCAAAGTGTGTAAGTTCCTCAGTTTCAGAGACATGTTGTACTTTTTCCATCTTCAAGCCCTACTCGATCATACCAAAACTTTCAACCTAGAGGTAGTACTTTTAAACCTATGTAGTGTTACTATTTGTGTCTGGGGGTACCATGGGGGGTTGTAATTAACCCTGTTCTCACAAAGATAAATTATCTTTTAATACAGAGGTAAAGAAAAACAGAACTACTTACATCTGCACTGACACCATCAAAATGGACTTGTCTACTAGATTTTTGCTGTCACCACTCTGCACCTCCTCTCTGAAGGTGATTTAGGGGCTGAGTGTGAGGATTGGGATGAACTGAGCTACACACTGTGCTGTGCAGGTATTTCTATTATCAATACTGAAACTGTCCTTCCTGTGGATGGCAGAGATAGAAAGATGGCATGTAAAAGTTGGCGCAGTTAATGTCAGGGCAGGAAAAATACAAAACAGATGATCTGTATAAATATGTAATAATGCATATATGTTCTACTTGTGTCATTTTTCTATTCGATTGCATCATTGTTTGTGGATTTGGACATTAAAACTAGATATTTGTCTGAAAAAATGTAGACATAATGGCAATGGCTAATGTACATGTAATAGTTGGTCTATTTATAGAAAGAAGAGACGTAGGGTTGGAAAATAAATTCAACCCTTTGTTACTAAATTATGAAATAATGGCACTATTTCAACATTTTTCATAATTTGGGGAATCTCTGATGTCCATTTGTCCCCAAGACAGAGAGAAAACACCAACTTGACAAACGATGCACATTTAGCATTTACACTACATGGGCCAGCAGCCATCCCTGTGGCAGAGGAATTAAGAAGTCTGAGAGATAACAGGGAGGCCGGTCACTCTCTGGACGCTGTCTCAGACAACTTCCTGTGCTCTTTAATTAAATCAGGCCAAATTGGCTCGACCAGTTGAGAGCCTTCAGAGAATGCATTATTTCAAAAAGAAAGACTTTAACATTTGACTTTTTTTTCCCCTTCTCTAAAAAAGTAGCAGCATGTAAAAGTAAAAATGATGGACCAACAGTTAATGGTTGCACAAGTCTGCTCTGGTAATGCGTATTGAGAAAGATACAGTGTAACTTCTACATGCCACTAGTTGTTCCTAAATATCCCTTTATTAATGTGACAAAACAAACTTTATTTGCAAGGACTATGTACAGAAACACTGATTCCATACAAAGAGAAGAGAAGCACCAGCCTTACACAGACCTATTAATTTCCTTCTGCGGTCCCTGGGCAGGTAGACACAAACATTAATACAAAAATACAAACACAGTGACCTCATCTTTGAATTCTGTGCCAACTTGAAGCACCTTGGGACAACTACAGATTACAAAATTACAAATTACAAAAAAAAAAATTGTTCGTGTCCAGGTTACTTAAGTTTACCACACCCGGCACCAGAGATGGTCGTGATCATAGTCCATGTTTATTTTCCATTTTTAACTACATTCAAAGATTTGCAAACGAGCCAGTAGTTATTTCCAAAATGGAACATTTGGACCCTTGGCCTGAAGCTGGGGGGTGGCAGACAGAAGGAGCACTTGTTTTTTCCTTTTCCCCCCACCTTGCTCACCACAGATTTAGATGAACCATCTGGTGTTGGTATCTAAACCTGGACTCCTTGCACATTTGGAACAGCCATATCAGCAACATATGCTTCTGTCTAAGCGTCTGGCAACCACACACCCATCACCGGGATGGGAGGTGACATCATT
The DNA here is from genome assembly GCF_000972845.2 of Larimichthys crocea. Taxonomy (NCBI): domain Eukaryota; kingdom Metazoa; phylum Chordata; class Actinopteri; family Sciaenidae; genus Larimichthys; species Larimichthys crocea. Next base: position 19,435,339 of record NC_040018.1, on the reverse strand, counting down.
CCACTGATCAGGTGTGCACTTGTAATGGCAGTGGGTGTTGGAGTGGTCTGGTGAGCCAGTCTGGCAACTTGTATTTTAAGATCTTTCTATACCGCATGCTTTTATCCAGATGTTATCCCTTGTTCTCAGACAGTAATAAACCCAGGTAATTCCCCTTCTTCCTTATCACATTATCAGCATTGTACTCTCCACTCTGACCTTTATTTTTATATATCATTGGCAGCAGGATATTTTTCTCCCACTGGCCAGGTATTGTGGAATGTCACGTGTTGTGCTGTAATGTGGTTGTTAAATGTTATTATGATCGGCTTAACTTTAGAGTTTAGTTTCAGGGCTACTTTTATTCAATGTTCTGTTTATTTCGGTTGCACTTGTTACACAGGATTTTGTCTATTTCCAAATTGTGTAGTCGAATGTGTTTGTCCACAACAATTACTTTCTAACTTAATTGTTCAATATAAACTTTCAAAATTCAAAATATGCCTTCTAATCAGATGCTATTAAAAGATTCATTTTTGCGATTGGTCAAGTTGTCATCAGCGATTATGTAATTGCCAGTTTAAACCATCAATGTGAGGCACGGATGAGGCCAGGCCCTTCAAATCTCCCTCGCTGGCATTCTTTGTTACACCCGGCATTTTTTTTTTTTTTCCACCGGCAGCAGCCTACACAAATACAAGCTGAAATGCACCAAAAGAACCCTTCAACCTAAAAAAAAAAAAAAAAAAAAAAAAAAAAAACTGAGCAAACAAACAAAAGCAGCTTGATGACTAGGGGGAGAGTGGGCGGCCATGAAAGTGCTGAACACAAGCCCACGCCACCTTGGTCCTCCCAGCATTTTTCCTAGACAGGAAGATGGATGGGCCCAACTCTATTAATAACTACACTCCACTTACCATGACGCCAAAACTGCTAACACTGCAACTGCCCCCTGATGCTAGCTAGAACAACCACCTCCCACAATGTCGCCCACGTCTCTCCTGATAGGAACATTGCGTTAGGCAACAATACAGTAAACGGGTGCTGGAAATCTCCAACCTGTCCACCTTTCATCACCCTCTCTGCAGGACTATGAACTGAAAGGATCCTGAAGTCTTGCGAAGGTGCCACCGATAGTTTTGGTTAGCGTGTGATGTGGTGACAAGTGTGTAGAGCATGATTTACAGTGATGAGAAAACATAGACTGCTCGTTTCAGTGTATTGGTATTCAAGTATGCGAAGACACACTTTGTGTGAAATCGAGGGCAGAAAAGATGGAGAAATATGAGACACTGAGGGAGGAGAAGGAGAAGCGAGAATAAAGAGAGAAAATCAGAAGAAGTATAGAAATATGCAGAAAGGTGGTGAAAGAGAGAGAAAGAAGAGCTGATCTAAATGTGCAGAAGCATCAATGAAGGAACACTATTGTTCCTAATGAGATGTGACAGCTCAGTATAAACTGGAATATGAAGTGAACCATGATTACAGAGGATTAGATTAACAACCACTATGTAGTGCAGTGAGAAAGGTTTTCAGGCCTGGCCTTGTTCCCTGTCTCTCTCGGTGTATAAATACTCTGTGCTGTGTTTCTGTTCATGCATGCACAAATGTGTGTGTTTGTGTGTGTGAGAGAGAGACAGAGAGAGCAAGAGAGGTTTGTGTGTTTGAGTACTTATGAGTACATGTGAAGTGAGGGCAACGAACTATACAAGAGATAGCAGTAAGGTCAGCTCCACCTTCACAATGCTACAGGCTATGATATGCAAACATGGCTGACAGTAGGTGCTTCATCACACAGTGGCAGCTTGACACAGGAGCCTTTTCTCTTGATTAATCCCCCTCCGCTTGCTTCCCACTATGAAACGTGCTGTGACCTTACAGTACAGGCAAATCATATTTGCACAAAGCTCTGTTCATTTAGCATCTAATCTGTAAAGTTGTGAAGGAAAATATAGTAAGTCACAGCATGTGTTTGTTTTTTTCTTCCTTGCGTATTTTCTCTGAGTTTCATTTTCGTCAACAACCAATTAGTTCAATAACTTTGTTGGTACGGTAAGTTGGTACATTCAATTTGAGATAAACAGAAAATGTGTTAGGTTTGCATAGTTTTTTTTTTTCCTTTCTGGAATGAGTAGATGAAAGTTTTGCTGACAGGGAAACATTCCCAAACTACCCGTGAAAATAACTTCCGCCCCTCACCCAATGAGCCATTGCCATGTTGATGAAACACCTCTACCGTGGTTGTGACATTCTCACTTTCAGGAGCACACGCTCGCGTTTTGTCAAACATCACCACTGAGCATACCTAAACATTCCCCATGCACAGCTTTCTTCATGACGCTCCTTCACTGTCTCAGAAAGCCAATGAGCCAGCTAATGCAGGCTGGGTAGTAGAGGGGTGTGTGGTGAGTGGTGGGGCAATCCACTTTCCCAGGTAGAGTCAGTGGAGCAGTCAATAGATTCCTCTCCCACATACGTTTTGATTTTGATGGCTGTGGATTGCTGTCCCACTGCCACGATCTCGCCCTCTGTCAACTTCACTTCATCATTCCAAGCACCCATAAAAAAAAAAAAAGGTTCATTTCCTCTGGCCCATTTCCCTAAAGGTGAGTTTAGCAATCAGTCTCTCTGCTAGACGCACTCCAGCATTCCCTATCTACATTCTAACAGCAAATACAGATACAGGCCTGGTGGCGCTTACATACTGTTACCACCCAACATAATCAGCGCTAGCTGATGTTTAAAGAGCTGACTTTGGAGCCCGCCCATTGCCGCAGGAGACCATCATAAAACATGATGATGGTGCACAGGCGTGTTGCTTGTGAATGTCATCAAAGAAGGCTAATGGCCGCTGTCTGTTTGAAAGGTAGATCGATACGGTAATGAGGAGATGGAGGCACAGACGTAATCACCAAAAGCCCAACGGTGCTGAAATCCACAGAATAAAATAGAATTTGGCTCCTGAGGGGCAGGACTGACACATCCAGTGAGACGCTCTCTTGCTACATCTCACTGGTTCTAATGACGTGGCCTTAATGTCAGAGAAGGTTCTCTGTTTTTTCTCCTTCACGGCTTGTTCTCACTACTTCACTGTTTTCTGTACTCTGTCTAAAACTCTCACAGGTTGGCAAAAAAAAACAAACAAAAAAAAACACCTGATGTCATGCAAGACCTATAAACAGCAGGGGTTCTTGATATTTCACCTCTTTCATCACAAAGCAAGAGGCATCAGAACATCCTAATGAAACTTCCCAATATAAGACAAGACACACACGGCCTGGTAATGGTGATTAATCTGAGAAATTAGTATAGCGGTTAAGGTATAGTGGAGATGTAACATAGACATTACTGGAGCTCATGCCTAGTGGGTTTAAATGGAATTTCATTAAAGCTAAAAGAAAGAATGATGACTATTACAACTCCCACTGGCAGCATTTTTATAGACAGACACTTTGCATTAATGACTTGAATATGAAATAGTGACCCCATCGCACTAAGCACGGTTTGAGTAAATTGAGCTCAGTGGTGAAATAACTTTCACCGCGGTGACTGGTAAATCTGTTGTTAGAGCTTCTTACAGCACAGGTTCTTACAGTTTTTCAGCCCTGGGACAAAGGGGAGAACTTTAGTCTCTTGCCCAAGCTCATTTGAACATATTGGTAGTCTCGTATTTTGATTACTCAACAATAGCTGGACTGTGACCCAGTTATTGTCCAGCTCTTAGCTTGTGCAGCCTTACAGGTACTTCACAGGCTGTGCTACAAAAGAAAATGCTGCATGCATAATTCATCACTGTTCACCAACAATACCAGCCTAAGACAGTGAGGACAATCAAAACAAACACCTAACCATTACGCATAGCGACAAAAATACATGATATCACTGACCCTGATATGATATAGGACACATGAGGAGTGTACTGGTTGTGATACAAGCGCAGTGTGAGTGTCGGCACTACCTTCTGTTGACGGTGCGTCTGTGAAATCCATCTGTTTCCAGCCATGACTGGCTGACTGAAGGGAACCAATGGAGTGAGACCTGATTTGGTGTCAAACGGAGTACTTGGATGAGGCAGCGTATATGGATTTGGAGTGTGTGTGGTTGTAGCCTACGTGTGTGCGTGTATTGGGTCCTGAACTACAGCTTATGGTGTTTATGTGCATCCTGGTGAGAGCTTGAGCAAAGAGCCAGGTTTGAGTCACAGTTGCTGGACAGAACAGAAAGACTGGACAGTGAACAGGTTGAACAGTGAAAAAAAAAAAATCTGTTAATGTTGTGACTAATCAAAAGGGCAGCTGTGATGTAACCTCATATCCATATGCCATTTTACACGATCATGTTAAAGCAGAAAAACAAGGACCGCGATCAGCAGGTCAAAAGGTAACATGGATCTTTTTTGTTTATTGGGTTGACTTTAGAATTCGCCTTTTATTTATTTGCTTTATACTAATCTTGAACTTGAAGTTTACAGGATATACTTCAGTTGCTTGTCATGCAACCAAACATAATTTAGAGTGCAGTCGTCCCTCGCTATATCGCGGTTCACTTTTCGCGGACTCGCTGTTTCATGGATTTTTTTGTGTGTAATTTTACACGCTTTTTTTTTACAGCGTACTGTACAGTATGAACGCGCATTGTGTTCTGCGTCCTAAATTGGCTAAGGGAGAACCGCACGTGTGTTCTGCGTCCTGATTAACTAAGGGAGTACTGTACAAAATGCATGTAAAAAGGTGTATAAAAGTGTGTGGTTAGGGGTTTTACGGCCTTAAAACATGTAAAATAATCTAAAACTCACTTCGCGGATTTCGTTTATTGCAGGTTATTTTTAGAACATATCCCCCGCGATAAACGAGGGACCACTGTATTCCCAGGCAAAATTAAAATACGCATACTAAGAAATGGTGCATGATTACATACAATTACATACGATTACAAAAACGCACTTAAAATCTGTCAAGAGCAGTCTGTGACAATTTGGTCTTAAAAGACTTTAAAATGTAGACAGCTGTATCAGTGACATCAAACAACTGGAAGCTTGTTGCAGTACAACTTATATCAGCCTGGTATTGGTCACTTAATAAAATAACTGAATGTCACAATATATATTGTTAGACAGCACAGAAAGACTTGAAGAGTGTGATATTATTGGATTTTGGCTCATGCGTTGCAAAATGTCACTTACAATAAAGGCCCCTATTGTCAGCAGGCAGAGGGAGGAGAGTGGATATTTATTCTGAAATGATGAATTGATCTCAGTTAACTTATGGACGCTGGACAACCCAGAGGTTGTCACTTAATGATAAATGGACGTAATGTTGAGCAACAGGGACAGCGAGTCAAGGACTTGGGGAAGGAGACTTAATATGTGATGGATGATAATCATGCATACTATGTGACATTAATGCAGGCGTGATGGGGAAGATGTGTGTGTATGTGTGTAAAAGGTTTGCGGATAACAGCTTTGGGTTCTTGTGCCACTATACAGTAGCCACAATCGTCTCCTTAAAAGGGTAAATATGGTTTATGTCAGGAATATGTTGACCTCCCTTTAAATATGTCCTGTAGACATGTGCAGTACATAAAACCAGTTTAGTTCATGCAGGTCTAAGTCTGCAAAATGTCACAAAATGGTTTTACAAACGGTTCACTAAACGGTAGTAAATCACTAAATATTTGCGACAAAGAATGTTTTTAAAAATATTTTAGTTTGCATGGAGTGCAGTCATCAGCAAAATGAAAATAGAACTCACAAGAGACAGATTAAAATAGGAATCATCAAAGTCAAAGCACCAGGGGATGTCCTGACTTTGCGCCATAAATACTAGATTCCACATTTCCCATAATGCAACCTGTTATGGTTTTGTTAGTACTCCCTGCTTGAAAAAATGTCTTTCAAACTCCACATCCCAAGTTTGTAACACAGAGTTTTTGTTTAGTGTCCAAGCCCAAGGCAAGATCACCCTTATGATGTCCTCAGGGTGATTTTTTTTTTTTACTTCAGAATCCCTTCAGAACCATAGATGACAAAACTAAACTGTTTTCACAGGCTAAAACTAAGCTAGAAATGTTGCCCCTCTGATTTTTTCTGCAATCCATAAATACATTATATTAGATCATATCACACTGCGTACAGTGGGAAAATCTGTGAATTTTGCATAAGCTTTGCATGAATTCGGTCTTCAATACACACCATCCGGAGAATTTGAAAGATGGACACCTCCATAGTAGAGCTGTATGTTTAGACTGGTAAGAATGAATGGCTTACCACTGCTGTCACTGGCGTTTAAGTCTGATGTTTTGGCCAATGTAATCACCTCAGGGTAAATGACGAGCTCTGAATATTAATTTGTGTCACTAATGTGAGTTACTTTGAATCATTCTTCACATTATGTATGTAGGTACTTACTCTTTATCAACAATTCTTAACATTAGTATATACAGTTTTTTTTCACAACATCTACACACAAACGTAAATTCATCTCATAACTAGTTTTAAATCAGATGATGAGTCAGTTATTATGTATTTTAACTTAATTTGCATTTCACCTTGTCTAAGGTCTTTGAAGATACGTGCCAGACCGTATGTGTAGAAGTAATGTTATGAATAATACTCATCAGTCTTAGACTTGTGATTGGAATAGCTTTATTTAAATGTTATGTTTAGATATTTTTAATATACTAGAAAATGGTCACTTTAACGTGAGGTGAGATTTCTTTATCGATAAAAACACAGTCATGGACAACTTTACCCGCAATGTGTAAAAAGGAGAAAATCTTCACCCTGGACTAAGCTTGTATCAAGAGTCAAGAACAAAATGGCCTTATTGTTGAATTAGGAAACAAAGTAACAAAGTAAACAAAGTAAAATTAATTCTGCAGCAAAGCAAACATGGACAAACAAGCCACACTTTGTCTGTCTCTTATGGTTGGTTGGTTGGGTGAGATCAACACTTTGAATACGAACAGGTTGACTGAGAAACTGACAGAGAAATACAAACTACAATCATCTCACTTCACAATATTTGTTTAAATCACATCATTGAGTTCTTTGTGGAGGTTACTCCAGTATGATAACATCTCTTATGTGCACCCACTTCATGCTGTGTACTGACCAGGCATGCTGTTCAAAGGCACACTGTTCATGTGCTGCTGTAGAAGAACTTGGAGATATTTTTGTTTGTTTTTTAACACTATGGTGTGAAATCAGAAATAATACTTATTAGAAAAAGAGAAAATAGGGGATTGTTTAAAGCCATTGGAGATAAGTGAAGGAGTCAAAATCTGGTCAGGTTTTTTAGGAAACATATATACATGTACATATGTACATATACATGCTCAGGACGTAAGAATGATAAATACTCCATGGTAGGCAGTGAGTAATGTTCGGTTGGGCCTTTTAAGGAGAGTGATATGTTTGGCTGTTTTTAAGTTCCTCAAACAAATCAGTGCTCATAAGATGCAGGAATCTATTGGCTCAACACTGTCTGTGAGTGTGTGTTTGTGCAACTTCCGAATGAATTCAGACAAGTTACCTACAGTACATAAAAATACCACCAGTCGGTCACTCACACCTCCCTGCTGCCAACCTGTTCCCAGAAGCAAATCTCTGTCACTCTGAAGCTGCTTAAACCCAAGAAATGATCACGTGTCTGTCACTCACGCTTACAGTATAGAGACAAACCATACAAATGTATGTATCACATAGAACAATGTTTGCAACAAACACTAGTTTCACTCACCCATCCCTGTTTTCATCTTCATCTGCGTTGGAGAGGAGCTGTGAGCCAGCCAGCGAGAGGTCCAATGCTGCAAGGGGCAGATCTCTGTAGCCAAAACTCACCAGCTGGACTGGAGGAGCTAAGCACTGGTTTTCATCGTCCACTGGCTGGGAGATGATCTCCAAGTCTGACAGACCTGCCTGCTCCACTTCCCTAGTTATATTCCAACACCAGCAACAGACAGACAAAACAAACACACACACAAAGAGGAGAGTGGATAGATAAAGGCATATATTACTTTAAAATAACAACAACAGATGTCTGAGATATCACATTAATGATAATGAATTAATTGTCTGACTTTCAGAAAGAAAGACCACTACTGATATCCTTTTTTTTAACATTTTAGGTAAATATTTAAACAGTTAAAATATCAAACCCACAGCATGAGGACGTTCATTGGTTATCATAAAAGTAGTAGATAGAGCAGACAAAAAGGACAGAAAGGGTTTTGTTACAAAAATGTACATATGTATGAGCACAAAAGCAGTGCAGATAAAAAAAGACTAATTATTCATCCCAGCAACTTCACTAAGAACACATTCTTATTTACAGTGACAGCCTCAGGGACTAAACGCCGGGTCAGCGAGGGTTACGCATAAACACCCACTCAAGCACCAGGGAACTACTTAGCACTCATACAATACTCCATTTCTAAGTGCCAGGGAAGCTGCAGGTAACAGTGCCTTGCTCAAAGACAGTGATTACTGGGTGAGTGTTGCTGCGACTGTTGACATTTCTCAAGCAGCGTGGAAATTTGAGCCAGTGTCGTCCAATAATAAACAAGCTTGATTCACAAAAAATAAAACACCAACAGTACAGATAGAAAGGAAAAAAAACTGAGAGGAGAAGAGGAGTGACAAGAAACAAACTGAGGATAGTTGAGGACAGAGTTGGATGCCTGATATGTATTCTTTCTAGAGTTTACATTGGAGACAACATTGTAATGATAAAAGATTCTTGAACCTGTACGTCTGTAAAGGGGTCTTTATGTTACGCTGCAGATTGCTGGCACTGCCAAGAATGTTAAAAACATTTAAAAAATGATCTGACATTATCTGCAGAACATTAAGATGCAACTATAATGTTATGTCAAAGACATCTATGTATTGTGTTGCAGAGATGTCTACTGAAATTGGCATGCTAAATTATTAGCTTTGGCCCATACTTCCTTGTGATACCATTTATGCCTAGGCGATAGTGAGTTACTGTAGCACTGACTGTGTCCTCAGTCCAACATGAGGACCAAAAGGAAGAGAACCGAGAGGAACAGAGCTGCTGCTAGCCAAGAGAGCTGCTGAAGCCAGTGTACCCGAATGAATATTCAGAGTAATACCAGATTCTGATCTAGAGCTGTTTACCGGTGGTAGGAGAGTTCAGTTTATTTTTTTAATTTTTTTTTTTTTGCTTACTCAAATGGTAGCCGTGGCTGGTAAATGAAGCCAATGCAGTGCAAAAAAAACTGCAATTCCTCGAGCTAACCATTTGAGCCTGGCTACATAACATGTCAACCTCCATAAGAGCCCATATTAAAATGTATAACTAGAAATAAACATGTTTACAGCCTAGTAATTGCACATAATTAACAGTGTGGCCACTTTGATGGCTTTTTAAACGAGCACCTAGGCATCATTCAGCCAACCACAGGTCTGCCAATGAGCCACGTCTTTGCCGATTTTTAGATTATTGAGAAATTGAAGACCTATGGGTGGCGTCATGCATACACTGTCCATTTATATGGAGGGACAGAGCTGCTGCTAGCCAAGAGACAGCTGCTGCTGAAGCCAGGGTTCACAGTCTCAGCAGCCCGGAGGAGCTCTAGGAAGAGTTGGCAAGGGCAGAGACAGAGCTTCTTGAAGAATAAACATCTTGTCTGGAGCTATTTACCACTGGGTAGATGGAGAGCTCAGAGTTTATTTTTATTTTTAAATTTTTTTGCTATAAAATTATTAAGTGGGTTCAACGTTTTATAGTTATTCACACAAGTACACAAATAAATAACACAAATAATCCTGCAGTAATATTTTAACCATTTGGCATTAGGCCTCATGTTTTGAGAGCTGAGAGTTAGTTAACCATTTTTGAGGATACTGCAATGTAATGTATATACTGTAAAGACAGCAATGTTTGATTAGGCCTTTTCAGAAGAGTGATATGTTTAGCTTTAGAGTTCCTCAAAAAAAATTGTAGTGATGCAAATCACAGTTAAGATGTGGTCCACAGAAAATACTGTATAATTCTGACAAAAGTAACTGATAAAATGTTTGATTACTTTTGGTTACCCTAGAATGATCTATTATATACCTACTGGTGTTTCTGTAGTAGCCTAGAGCAGATGCTAACTCCAGATAGGGCCTTTCTGGTTTTTCATGTATTTTGTGGCCACCATCTACTTCATAAACTGGAGGGTGATGGAGGGGGTTGCATTCTTCATTTATACCATTAGATTCATATGTCCTACACACTGGTCCTTTAATTTATGGAATTTGACAGGCTGGATAGTAACCATGCCCACCTTCCTCTGTGTTATCATATCAGTAAACCTCCGCCCTACATCCTTAGCCACCTAGAGTCTTTAACTGTTAATATCTAAACACATCAAGGCTGCTCAGTTGTGGGCCAGCAGCATGTAACCCAGCATGCCCACAAGCCCCAGTTGTGTAAAAGCTGGGCCATCTCAATAGAGCGTGGAGGTGGAAACAAATGCTGAGTGCAGCTGCAGACTGACTGTGTGTGCCCTGTGGTGTGTATTTTTAGACCAGAGCAGATGCTGGTGTATCATGTCTGCTGTGACGTCATCGCCTCTCTCTTTGTCAGCTGAGTGGATCCCCACTCTCCATTAGACGTCAAAGATAGCCAGGAAAAAGGTGAACGGGGACCCTGGAAGATGAGTGTTAGAAAAGGGGGATGGATATCAGGGGTTATACAAGAAGGACAGGGGAAGGTAATAAAGAAGAAAGGAGCTATGAACAATAAATAAAAGAGAAAATCGATTTTTAAAACATCGACCAGAGAAGTGAAGCCAGAAGGAGACATGAGGAAAAGCGACAAGGGGGAACAAATGTTCAGGAGGTGGACTGAAAGTGAGAAGTGGAGGTAATACATAAAAATAAGCGAGTGACGAAAAACAACTATAAGTAGAGAGAGAAAGGTAGAGGAGAAAAGAAGGTTGACCACAGACAGGGCAAATTTTAAAAGAAAGAGGATATGTAGAGGTGATAGAAAAAACCCATACGATACATTTAAACAGACAAAATAATAAACTGTTGTGTGTTTGATTATCACATGATATTGCAGGATGTTCTCTATTTTACTTTAAGGCTTAGACACTCACAAAACACACTGAAAACTGAAGTGATTGTAGTAATGGTTTTGTGTAGAAAGAATACAAAGGGTATTCCCAGCAGCCATTTGCTCTATACTGATACACTTTCACCAAAGATACTCTTTGAGTTTCTGAATTATTCACTTTATCTCCTTCTTCCTCCTGCAGTCATCCTCAAACTGCTGTGACAGACAGCACTGAGTGACCTAAAACATTCAGAATAGAGACACGTATCCTGACAGACAGGCATACCTTTAGGAAAGGACAGACAGGTAAACAGGCAGGACAGGGCACATAGATATGCAGGCAGATAATAGATAACCCCCCAATGCACACACCTTGACTCTAAACCATGACACAGCCACAGTTTATTAAAATATACTTTGATAATGTCAACGCTAAAGGACCTTTGATGAAATCTGGAGTGACCTGAGCTGTTGGAGGGCATCCTATTCTCTCAGTGTGATTGCAGGATATGTGTGTGTTTGTGTGTGCTTGGCAGGGAATCGTGAGTCACAAGTTATGGGAATCATGACGACGTCCAAAAAAAAAAAAAAAAAAAAAAAAGAAGGCTCCTCTGATCTAAATGCTAAATCTATGTCCTTAACACCGGGAAGTAAGAGTGTAATCAGCCAAATGCAAATTGAAGGACATAAAATATCAATAAAACATAAAACATGACATTTCCTGCACTTGAAACACACCAAGATATATTTATGGTTCACTTAGCACCATAGTGAACCATAAATATATCTTGAACATTAATGTCTAAACTAAGAAACATGCCATTAAAAGAACCATGCTAAGATTTTTAGGCACAGTATCGTCACGTTGTAGTCAGACAGGTGAAATTTACCCAAACACTTTATCATCATTAAACTCTTTGATTGTCCTTGCCAGTATGTGTGTCCTGTATGAGTGAACAAGCAAAGATCAATACACAATTGGAAGCAATTATGTCTTACCTCTTTTTTCACTGTAATGAATAAGAAGTTGTGTTTGATCTAGCCACATCTTAAGTCAGCTTATGCATTAAAGCTACTACCAGAAGAATATGACCCCTGCGTCCTTTAAAAAGGAACGGTACTTATTTTACACATCTCTTAGTCCTGGGGAGTACTGAAAAAAGTTGTATATGTAAGCCTCCTGTGGTTTCAGAGGGGACTGCAAAAGTCTTGATAAATGTCCTCACCCGATGGCAGTTGGGTCAGCGTCAGTCCGGGTTAAAGACTACAAGGTTAAAATGAAAACAAGTGTGGAGTTTAACAAAAGTGAGCTCACCGGAAGTCTATAGCCCAGCTCTGTATACATTACACTGGATGTATTTTGGCAAATACAATACGCCTCTTTTGTTCTCCATATGAACTATTGCAACCAAAGCCCACACAAACGTAACTGATCAATACTTAGTTGGACAACAAACGGCCTCTGGTGCAAAAATATTTGTCCCCTACCTACAGATTCTGCATTCAGTTTACAGAGATTAGTAACAACACCCCTGACAAAACTATCTGTGATTACGTTGCGTTGTGCTCTTTTAATAATGAGTTTTACACCATTTATGTAAAGCTTGTATTGAACTGCATTTTTTGAAGTTAAACTGCACAATAATCTGTGACACAACAAAATGAAATTGAGGCCTAAAGACATCACACGAAACCAGCAGTGAAGGTGTAACAAAAAAAACAAAAAAACACATTGACATATATTGTAACTGTACCTTGAACGCTAAAACAGAGCACCCTCGACCCATTAAACCCAACAACTGAACAAATGGAAACTTTGTGAGCTGAACACCAACAGAGCATGAACAAAGAAAAAAAGATACCAGCTGTAGTTAAACGACCAAATGAATGAGTCACAATCATTTTGAGCAGGTGTATACTCTAAACTGTTTCAGGTGAGTAACCATGTGCCCGTTGGCTGCAAAGAACTTTAGACTCTCTATCCCATGGAAATTCTGCAAGACTCCTGTACAAAAAGGCCAGACATGTCTATTTATTTTGAATCTCTATGTTTCTTCTATGTAATAGGAAAGACCAGTCGACTACACCTCTCTACAGTTTGCTGCACTTAATGCTGACAATCAGCTCTATGACCAGTAAGCCACAGCTGAATATGACAGCCAACTTGTTCTCCCAGGCTCTTTAAGAAACAGGTAGACATATCTGAAGCAAGTTCAACACAAAGGTTAATTTCAATACACAATTCAAAATAACTGGAGAATTGATGATTCTTTATACTGGTTTATAATGATGTAAGTTAAGGGTGAAAGCTTTTTTCAAGAAGTAGAAGTGGTAGCAGTTCCCAGGAGCAGTGTATCATAACTCTGCATGTATAGTATACAACAACAGCACTTTTTGTTTTTCATTAATAAAAAACCTTTTGCTTTCAGGAACAACTGTTATTGTAGTGTAGTCTCAAGAGCTGCTGCCCTCATTTGATGGGATTATTTCCCTCGGCAAGAGGGCTTTGCATTTCCTTCAAGATACATACTCTGTATAGTCAAAAAGATAGTCATCGGAGACTGTAATGCTGTTGACTCATGTACAATGCAATATGTATTATGAGTGAAGAAAATGGATATTAAAGTAAAAAATAGAATTTCTGTTTTTTCTGTAGGCAGCAACTTTTTCTGACTGATTTAAGTAATGTATAGGTTTAGTACATAGATACATGCAAATAAAATACAATAAATTACTGAACAGAAACATGGCAGGACAGAAGATAATTTGTATAAGAGGAGAAAAAAACATGTCTAAAAAAGACAATAATTTAATGATAATTTGAAAGATGACCCACAGTTAACTTATATCCTCAAATCTTGTTCCAAAGACCCCAAGATGGCAAAAGCCTGGTCCCTATAGTCTCAAACTTGAGGCGAGTCAGCAGGGCCTTGAGGATGTTGGGCTATACCCAGGCTCATAAAAAAATCTGTGAAGTAGGAAGTGGCTGTGTTAAGATCGGGTTTAAAAGTAATCAATCGATGCAACAATTTGACACTTTACTCCTTTACAGTCGCTGAAAACCAATTTCCTCAATCACTAACTTACTATGAGCAATGCAGCGCTACAAATCACACCCACACCGTCATGATGAATCAGATTAGCTGAGATTTTGGCTGTTAACCTCCTAATAAAGAAAATCCAATAAGGTTTTTTTTTCCAAATTTAAAAGGATCAATGAGAAGGATTTATTGGCATCTTGCAGTGTAGTTGTGGACTGCAAGCCCCTCCACTTGCCCTTCCCTTCCAAGCATGAAGGAAAAAGTGTAGTGAAACGTGAAAGGCCTAATCTATATCCAGTGTTAAGTTTGTCACTTCTGGGCTACTGTAGAAACACAGCAGTGCAGACAACGTGGAAGAAGACCAGTGGCATCTGTCAATATAAAAAGCGAATTCAAAGTAATAAACTCAATATAATAATATATATTATATTTTATTTCTTCCATATTATATAAATAGAACACCTTAAATCTCACACACTGAACCTTTAAACTCTCATTGTTACATATTTACTCATAAATATTTCAGGTTATATATAAATATATAGAATTTGAATCAGACTGAATAGGATTTGTAAGTTTCCTGGAGCATTAAATGGCAAGTCTCAAAGATTTACAAATGCTATTCAGCAGAAGCAACATGAAGATGCATTGTGTCATCATGTGCCTCACTATACAATAGCTGTACTGTAGGTTCACACTGTTGTATTGTAGAACTTGTCAATGTGTCTCTCTAACAAATACCTCTACACTTATTTTATTTGGCAAAGAATTAATTCCTGCTCTAAGAATGTGGATATACAGTATTATGTCAGTGGGTTGGCCCGATAGATGTTGTTTTCTCCACACTTCTCCTACACACAACACCTCATCCATACCACCTCTCATCTACAGCACAGCAGCAGGTTTGGCTCTCTTCCCAAACAATCAGGACTGTACACATAACTACTCATGACAGACACAAGCTGTCCAGACCCCACCGGCTCACAGCTTACAATAATGTACCTGGTGTGCTGCCCGGCTACCAGTTGAGATATCAAGAAAGGCTGCAGACCCAGCCCATGGATTGGTGCAATGTTCAGTAATGTTCACATGTGAAACAATAGGGTAAGTCGTGCATTTTAGATATGTGTGATATTTCAGTGAATGTCTGTTTTGCTACTCTGTTCCAGAGACTTTACAATGATGCTGTTCAGTAGATAAGTAATATTGTTATAATGCACTTATATAATACATGGCAATAACATTAACACAATGTCAATAAAAGATAAAAGATAAAAATGAAACACAAGCCTGTTTCTATCCAAGTACAAATATAAATGCAACATCTTTGCTGTTTTAAATAAGAATACTGACCTTTCTGTGTACCCCCAATGTTCTTATCTAACAAAAAGTGGCAATTGCAAAATTCTCAGAAACATTATTTCATGGAAAGACTAAAAAGACTGCAACTGCTGAAAAGTACCCAGAGGAAAGAAGTGATATTCAGGGGAGCAGGATTCCCTGGGGGTGGCAGATAAAATGACATAGCGGACTGTGGAGTTGTGGGCCAGGTACGAAAGGTCATTATGTGACAAAAGTTGCTCAAGGGACTGCACTGACCAAAACAGAAGTTCATGTAAGTGACTGAGAGCCAGTGGCGCTGAAGAATGTTCTTCCTCTGACACCTGGAAGTGTCTCGCTCATGGCCCTCGTGGCCCGCAGTGCAATAAAACAGACTTATGACAACCATTGGAGAAAAGAGAAGGAATAATTTGGCTTTGTTTGCAAATTAGAAAACGTTACCCTCCTAATGCTAACACTAACCTAAGATGGAGAACATGGTATGAAACATAAGAATGGTAGGTATGGTTATGTGTGCATAATAGCATGCTGATGTTAGCATTTAGCTCAAAGCACTGCTACATTAGTACAGCTAGTGTGTCTGTAGACGCTTAGACTTGCTTAAATATCTTGAATTTAAAAAGTAAAGTAAAAAAATAAAAGCTAAATAGTCTCACTAAAATCTATAGAGGCTCGGGGCACCCTGGTTGTTGGCTATCAAATACCAAATCAAAGGCATAAAATGACATAATTTTAAAAAGGAAATCTATGGAATCCAAACTACAGATGAATAAAATCCTGACAATAACTGCATGAACCTTCTGATTTCTTTATATGTTTGACTTCAAAGTGAACTCAGTAGGTTAATATACTGTTTAAACTTTTATTAGACACAGTTCATGAATCAGAAATTCCACCGACAGTCTGAATTATAAAAATAAGATTTATTATCCTCTGAATAAAACCACATATTGGTACAGTGTTTAGATCTGGTATGTGTACATCTATATCAGGTAATATATAGTCTTGTATTGTTGAAAATGTTGCTGTGTAATGGAAACGTGGAAATGTGAAATAAAAATCTGACATTATCTGCTTTCATGTTTTGACATATAGTGTAGATATAGACATCTATCAAGAAAATGGAACATAAAAACTCTGAGCCATTATTTCCACACATTACATTAAACATTGGTGCTATGCTGCTTATCACCTCCCCTTGAAAAGCCCAATGGCAGCTTTGAAAAAACACTTTCTTGGGGAGTAAAGAAAATGCATTTCCATCCAGCCACATTTTATCCTGAACTACACTCCACCCTGTAGACTACAAGATCAACGCACACACACACACACGTTAGATTAGGCTGTCTGAGCACAACGCCGGAGGATCTAAAACACACCCAAAACTTGGCCAGAATGTGAAGACACAAAGCAGATGTTCCCTGCTCCCGCCAGCTGCCGTGGAGAACTTTGGAGAAGCTGGACATCATTGTGTATTAGTGTTACAGACTCATTGCATAAACTGTCTGTGGAACAGTCAACACTGCAAACTATTCTACAACTTCTAACTTACAGTCAGACCCTGTGCCTGAATCTATGTAATAAGTGTGTCTCAGTGACAATAGCATATAGATATTTCACACTAAAAAATGTCTTTTGCTTGATGCTAAGAAAGCAAAGACAGTGAATAATGTTTATCTTTGCTGCTGACTCACACACAACGTAATATGGATTTCACATCAAAAGATGAAGGTGAGGCAAAAGAAAGAATGTCAGATTTTACCTGCGGGATTTTATCGGCATCCAGATTAAACTACGCTGAAACAGTGATAACAGCAGAAAAACATACTTCACCTCACCTTTCATACCACTTGCATTTTGGTCAAAATACATCTCAGTTGCTTCACCCACCCACCGATCTTTTTCAAGCCAATAATTTGGGAAACGTGTTGTTTAGCACAGTGTTCACAGTGTTGTTGGACAAAACCTGTCACCTCTACAGAATTCACAAAATGCTTCGGGTAATTTCTTAGAACGCCCAATTCAACTTTCCAGAGAAACTTTTGGAATTTCACGCCAGCAAATATTAATGAAGTCTGCCAGGCACATTAGCTCATTAATAATATTACAGATTAAACTATGATGAATTGGTGGACTGCACAATGGACTGTTCTGGCCCTGGTGTGACCAGTCTCTTATCTGACCTTTACAGATACAAGCTGCAGAAGACACAGGAGACACGGAGACCCTTGTGGGGCGGGACTAAGACAGCAGATGTACATAAGCCTTCTTTATAATGGAGAGGTCAGTAGACCTTTTTACACTGTGTGAGTTTCTAATAATAGATTATTTTAATTTCTACAGACACTTATGGGAATATGAATCTTGAAAGACTTAAGACAGTTTTCTGTAGACTTGTGAAATTGACTTTACTGACCAGCTTGTTTTTTTTCTGCACTATATCTTTGCACATAGGGCAAGCATATACTGTGTGTGTGTGTGTGTGTGTGTGTGCAAGTGTTGACTGTTGCATCTTGAGCATTATGCAGAATTTATAGCTACATAACAGTGACTGTTTCATTCAGTAAAGAGTTAGTGAATAGCTATAGTTATAATGGCATTTCTAGGCACAATTTACTAGATGGAGACTTTTCGCACAGATAAGAAAATGACAACGTTAGGATGATATATGGAGGAAGGTGTAATGTTCTGTGCAGGTGTTCAAAAAGTCGGTTGATGTTGTTTGTTTTACTTTGGAAAACTCCCTCCACAGAACTTATGGTCACGCAACTTTTTTCACAGACTTAGTAGCACTTTCTATAAAAAGTAAACTGAACTCCTCGTGCGTAAAATCATTGGAGTGCCCCTTTAATTTGACATACTGACTGTGCAGCTCGAAAGCACTTAGACTAAATGTTTTAAAATCCATTGTTGCCTTTTTAAACACAGGACAGTAATAATGCACATCATGGAGATCTCTGAAAGTATATTTGTTATTATCCATAGATAACAAACTGTGTACATTATGTCAGTGTACTGATGAAAAGAGCCAATTAGGCAGAATATCGGGTCACTCATAGAAAAGCATTTCTCCCAACAGGCAGAAAGACACCATGTGCTTGTCAACCCTCACCCTCTGAACAAACGAGGCAAAACCGTCCAACCCCTTCACCCGCTCACTGGAGTTGAATAAACAACAGAGTAAACATCGACGTGGGGAGAAAAATGAACAGCCCCGACCAACACAGAGACCCATCAGAATCCTAAAGCAGAAACCCAGTACAGTTTACTGTATACAGACTCTTAAGATAAGATGTGTGGACATGAACACATTTTCACTAAAACTTGAGTCAAGTTGCAAATCTCTCATCGTTAGGACACAAAACATACGATTGGTCAGGCAATAAAAAGCAGTGGCAGAAAGCAACTACATACATTTACTAAAGTTGTGCACTTAAGTACTTCATCTGTACTTTATCTGCTAGTTACTTTTCAGATTTAGATTTTAGGTTAAAAAAAAATAAAATTCTAACTTTATAAAATACAAAGATTAAAACAATGGCTTCCGGCCCAGAACTGTTATAGATGAACAGATGGGGCCCTGTTCTAGGAGGTAAAATTATCCAATATTTTATGAATAATAAATACAAATTTGTGTAGCACAACTTTGCTTTTTCTTCTGTTGAATCCCTTTTAATCATCTCAGATTTTTATTGTAATCACTGGAGGGGTCCCTGATTCCTAGGTTGGGAAGTAGTTAAAATCAGCTCCCCCTCATGCAGTAAAATGCTGCTTACATACTGATGCATCAGTATAAATGTAATTATATCATAAACTTTTATTGTCAACACTTTAAGTTCCTTTTTGCCAATGATCATTCTGTACTGTTACTTAAACAGGATTTTAAATGAAGTACTTTCAATGGAGTATTTTTACATTGTTATGCTACTTAAATAAAGATATTTCTCCCACCACTAAAACTAAGAGACTTGAACACTGATTTATTATCTACTTATATTACATTTGCTTAATTTAATATGACAGACTCCTTATATTGAGAACAAGAACCAATATGTATGAAATAAAGCTTAAATGATCTTGTTCGTGAATTCAGTGCAACACTTCACCAAGGTGAAGAAAGATGGGTTAAAAACCATTTGGATGAAAAATCAAAGGAGGAATTAAAGGCAATGTTTGTTTCTCATTTGAGATTATTTAGTTATTATTTATACTCTATCATCACAACATTATCACCAGCCTTCAAGAGTGAAACCTTTTTTTCTGGTGTGGACTGTGAGCTACAGTCATCTGTTTTAGGATGCGTTCCACCTTAACCACAGCATGATATGACATTGCTACTGAGACCTGCTGAGCCGAGCTCTGTATGGGACCACAAGCAGAACTGGTTCTGTTATAAAAGCACAAATGGAGCGATGATTTAGGGCTATTCATCTAGGTCAAGAGAATAAATGCAGCTAGTTAAGATGAGACAAATTAGAGAGTCATGCTACGCCAGCAGAATCATGAGTTAACAGAGAATAATGATTTTCACTGTTCTCCCTTACCTCTTACTTTATCTTCACACACACACACTCACAAACATACACACAGGCTGCAGCACGTTCCCTTGGCAATGCATCAGCTGTTCTCACTACACACTTGGAGAGCACAGATTAAAAATGGAAAGCTGGGAGAAAACTGGAGGTGGAGGGTGTTAATTTGGTCGTGGATAATAGTAATCAATATACTGCATGTTCTTCCACTGAAAGGATTAACATAGTGACCCGTGTTCAGGGCTGCAGAATGGACGCTCTGTCAGCATTGTGCAGGTGTGTTTCTGCATCTCAGTGTGCGTCTGTGCTTTGCATTCAGAGTGACGCGGGTCAGAGACACCTCAACGGTAGCAGTGTCTGAGTGAATAAAGGTCATTATTGTAGAAATGGAGGCACAGAAACCTGGGAAACAGTGAAAGAGGAAAACAGAAAATAGCATGCTGGGACAAAAAAAAAGTGTAATATGAAAAGAAGAGGCAGGAATCCAAAAAAATGTCTATAGTTTTGAAATTGCATATACATGTTCATATATCACACTTTGATGCTTTTATGCCAAATGCTGGAACAGTTTTTTTTTTTACGTTGGTTGGTAGAATTAGGCGAGTGAAAAAGAAAGATCAGCGATGGACGGTACTTACTCAGCATTTGCCATGATGCTTGGTGATGAAGAGAGAGATGGTGGCGGTGCTTGTCACAAGGTTTACACTCAGTTCTGGCTGTTTTAGTGCTGCGGTTTTCTCCTGATAGATGCTGTTTTCATGTTGAACCTGGAATAAACATGGTGATTAATGCAAACGAAGAAAAGTAAGATCCGGTGATAATAACGTGGGTAGCTGGAGATCAGTTAGTTTTAGGCATGGCATCTGCAGCATTTCACAACTTTGATATTAGGGACGTTCAAAATAGGATCAGGCAAGTGAAGCTCCTTCTCGAATGCATCCTATGATTTGTGTCTTGTACCTGGTGATGGAAAACGCCTGTTAAACTCACTGCTTTCATCACACGCTTGACGAGCCATGGGGAACCTGTGCCAGGGCTTTTGTAACAGTGCAGCTTTATGAGCTATATTTTTTTTTTTTGTGTGTGTGTGTAAAGTTGAATCCAATGAAAATGTCAGACATCATCAACAACCGTCTACAGAGCTTGTTACTTTAAATAGACACCAAAAGACTGTTGTAACTCTTGCAAATATGAACTTTTAATCAGAACTCTAAAGCATGATTTCTCTGCTATAACAGTCTACAAACAGAGTTAGGTGCACGTCAGACTTTTCACTTTCCTGCACTCAGATTGCAAAGAGGGTCAACTAAGTGAGAGTTGTGTGCAGCACTACTGAGAGCTCCTCGCTGCACACATAAATGAATTATTAATTCGGAGCGAAGGACCTACCTGTGTGAGATTTACATTGTTGACGGGTAATCGTGTCTCCCGCTGCCCCCTTGCTGATAGTAATGTCTCCCTCGGTGGTGATGAGAGTAAGTGAAGCAGCAGCAGGCTTGCAGTGTGTGTAGGCTGCAGCTATCCTTAGCACTTTTGCATTGGACGAGCACCACCACCACCACCACCACCACCACCACCACCGGTGCTGCTGCTGCTCCCACTTCTCGTGCTGCTCGGATTTCAGTGCAAAACCAAAAGAGGGGCTGAAGCTCAAATGTAAGAAGCATCGTCACTCGGCAAGCTCATATTGGCTTTTTTTTTTTTTTTAAGTGTTTTTCAGCTCAAATAACGACCCCTTAAAGTACCATCTCCCCCTCCCCCTCCTCCTAGTTGAGGGTTTTGCGTGTGCTGCTCCAGATCCAGATCCAGGTTCCTGCTCCTCAGCCGAGGGTTTCCCCGGCGAGCGCAGCGGGGAACCCTGCGAAAAGGAGCTGTCCAGGTGCTGAAGCGAGCCGGACGAAGCCCTCGGCTCTGTTCGGAACCCGCGTCCACAGCAGCAGCAGCAGCAGCAGCAGCAGCAGCCGGGCAACACAGTACACAATTTCATCCAAACGCCATCAAAACATTGACGTTTTCGTGCCGGGGACTGACAGTAGCCAGTGAATCGTGTGACATTTACATCGCTCCGGTCACGACATAGCAGTCTTAAAATGTTGGCCGCGTGTGTGTGTGTGTGTGTGTGTGTGTCTGTCAGAGCGCGAGAGAAAGAGAGAGTCCGCGTGTAGATTTTCTCAGTTCCCCCGATTGAGGCCAATTTGAGAGCGGATTATCGCCACAGATGATTTTTATTAGCGTTACGCCTGGTAGGTCGTCCCTCTCCGTGTCATGAGCAGAGTTTTTTTTTTTTTTTCATGGTTTCCCAAAATAAAGATACTATGGGAATATAAATTGCCTTTACAGCAATTGGCTTAACTGTTTGTCATTCATCGGGATTAGCCAGTCGATGGTTAAAGCGCACATCAATCAATCTCAAGCGTCTCTTCCTTTATTTAAACACGCCTGGACGTGGGCTGCTGAGGATATTATAGGCTGAGGCTCGGATTTCAGGGAGGGTGTGCGCAAATAACGAAAAGTAGGGATGTGAAATAACTGTAGTAGGCCTGTGGTTACAACTAAGAGGAAGATGCGTAACGCCCAGTGGGCTCAGGGACCGGGTGCTGAAGTTGTCCTAAGAGTGGGGTTAAATAAATGTAAAAGCACATATCCACATACTGAATGTTTGTTATTTATTGAGGGGGAAATAGCAGAAGAGACATGATTTGGCACATGTAGAAAAGTGCATTAACAAGAAAACAACTTCAATGAGCCATTAACTCTGGCTTAAAAATAGGCTACACTTACACTATAATGGCAGATGTGTGTTATGATACAAAGGGAGTCAAATATTGGAATTTTCTTGAAAACATCAATTCTTGCAACAATCGTTGTTGCAGCACGGGTAGAAAAGCTGAACTTATCAACATATCACAACATCTAATGACCAACAAATGTACAGTATATATACTGAAAACTGCAGCTTTGTGTCATCGGGATATTCTTCTTCATGAGGAAAAAGCTGACAATCAATGACAAAGCCAACTAGAAGCATTCATGGATTTTGACAGAGAGCAATATTCTATTATTTCTTATATTCAGCTGTTTTTTTTTTTAAACAAGCAACTAGGTAGTTAGTCTCAGACTATACTATCAACATTTCAAGCGCATTTAGCATTAGTTATGCAAAGGATACCATATCATCATCATCATCATCTCCAAAAGGTTCCTACAAGTACAGTATCTTCTAATTCCAACCACTCTTTTTCAAAAGGTAGATCATTGCAGAACAACGGAGAGCAACAATAACAAGTCTTCTGTTTTAGGATGAATCTTTCTTTTAAGCAGCAGAAGCCCGGGAGATGAAGTAACCATTACACCTAACTATTAACAGTTAGAAATATGGAGATATGACATGGACAAAAAAGAAAAAGAAAAAAGAGGCACTGTAAGGTTTGGACTAATTTTCCCGTGCCTAACTGAACCATGGTACGTGGAGTATTCACTTGTAGGCTAACAGGGTTTATTATTTTCTTTTCCAGACGAACGTGTAAAAACCATTAAATGTAAAAACCTCCATGACAAAGAAGAGCATTCAAATCAAGCTCACCTTGATTTTGCGGAAGCTCACTCCTCTTACATGAATAAAAAGTGCCTGCGCTGTATCAAAAACTATAACAATAGTTTGTGGGGGAACACAAGTTTCTATAATTTACTTACCTGCAAAAGCAAACAGACTGATGTTGATGTCAGAGGGTAGGATATGCCTTGAAACTGTGCGAAATTTGGGGAAAATATAAACATATACTTTACAAGAGTGCTATCACATTTGCACGTAAAAAGAGATGATCGGTTTGTCCTTTTATATTGGAACTTTGTGAAACAGCATTAGCTTTAATGACGCTGTGTTTACACACACAGTCTCCGAGGGACACAATTTCCCAAATGATGCCATTACATTGATGGCTCACGGGATCATTATCCTGCTGTATGAGCAGAAATGGTGACAGCGATGTTCTGAGTTGTAACGTAGGTTAACACTGTACAGAATGTTTCTTGCTCCCGACTGCTGTTGCAAACAGGAGCATGATGGGTCGTCTTGTTTGTCCATTGTCACTGAGGCTGAGTCAGTCAGTCAGCCAAGATGGACCAGGGTCATGACTGTAGTGTACTCGTGCTGCAGACTGTCCGTGTCAGTGTCGCACAGTGTGTAGTCATCTTTGATGATTCGGTCACAGCCAATCTCGCCGTTTCCAAACAGCCCGAAGAGCGGGGTGTTGGGGAACACCTTGTGAAAGGCGTCGGCCTCTACATTGGTCTGGTTGTTGTAGTAGTTCTGGCCTCTCCCCACGCAGGCGAACATGAAGCCTAGGGTGTTCCTCTCAGGAATTTTGGCTGCCTTTAGCCGCCTGATTGTGGCTTCAGCCTCTTTTGGGTTACTGATGTCTTGGTCCAAGAGCACAGATGCCCCCTGCACTTTAGGGCCACTCAGGGCCAGGCCCACCACACCATATGCACCCTGGCTACAACTATAGGGTGAGAAATGACAGGAGAGTGTGAAAAAAAAAATGCCACAATTTAACTGTTAAATGTTAAAATCAAAATTCATAAATGTCATGATTACTATGCTTGAGGAAGCCTCAAAATATTTGAACTTCAGGAATTCACTAATTTTCTTCCCAAGATTGCTTGATTTAAGAGAAGGACATTAACTCACCAGTGTCTGGTGGGAGAGAAGACACTTTCTATGAGTCCTCCAGCAATAAGAGCTTTGCTCTTGGCCAGCGGCTCCAGTATCTGGCTGAGGAAACGTGCTCCTCCAGATTTATATGCCTCGTAAACAAATATCAGTACCACACGCAGGTCTGGGTTTTCAACTAGTCCTAGGAAGAAAGCACAACAAACAGGGATTTATATTTCTTTGCTCAGATGATTGAATAATTGCTGTGAGCTGACACTCACCTGCTTCTTTCAGAGCTGTTGGGGAGATGGATTTCTTGCAAAAATGAAAGGGCTTGATGTTGACGCCTTCCATGCTGGGGAACATGACCGCAAAGCCAGCCTCTCCCTCCTGGTACTCCTGAGGAGGGCTGGAGCAGGAGCCACTGGGAGTCACTGTACAGAGGAGCAAGCATGAAGCACCGTAGAGCAGTCATGGGTCACGGAGGCCCACGAGTCAGAGTTTTCATTAAAGCCCAAAACTAAGCAGTGAATAACCTACTCCTCTATGACCGTATACTCCGCACTGGAATCAACTGTTACAGTGTTTACTTGGAAAGAAATGTTCTGAAGATGTCCCAAAGTTTAATTATTTAAAGATAACCAAACCTCTCCAGATTTTACATGAGTTGTTTAATAGCTAGTTAAGTAAATGTCTGGAAGGATGTATGGGAGCCGACTGAGGATGTTCCTGACAACTCACTCCACCATCAGTTAAATGAAAACTCAAATTTAGACTAGTCGACTATTCTAAAAGAAAGAAAACAAACAAAATTGAGCAAAATTTTAAGACACACAAACACACACATACAACCAGGCTTCATAAAATACTCTGGTTAGGCTACTTACTCTGGTATAACTTGTTACACGCATTTGACACAGTAAAGGCTGAAATGGGAAAGATATGAAGAATATCTTCCTGCTGGACAATGCCGTGAATGTATATGAAGAACGTGAAGACAGTGTTCATGTTATTAGATGAACTGAGAGATAACTGTCATGCCTGCTTGATTGTTGAGGGATAACTTTATACATGATTGCTTTTATTAACTTATTATGCAATTTTTAAAATTTATTTCTTTACACGTCTGGCTGGATTGACCCTCGATGCTACCACTACTATGCTTGTCGTCTTAAAATGCAGGCACAGCATGTGTCATCAGCTTAGTTTCCAGAAGAGGTGAGGGCGACTGATGTCGGTTTACTGCTCGACGCCATATTGGGAGCCAGAATTTTTTTATTTTGGCTAGAGGAGAGAAAACCTGAGAACCAGATGTGAGAAGAGACAAGAAAGGTGCTCCTGAGTGTGACACCTGTCAATTAAGACGTCATTTTAGTCACGTCAAAGTCAGAAAAGCACAGGCGCAATTATTAAAAATGAATAATGGCTTCAGTGTTCTGAGATTGTGCACCCTGGCTCACTGTCATGACCTAACATCATTCGTTTTTAGTGAAAACCTGTGCTTTTCCTATAACAGTCAAATAGCTGCTGTGAACAAGACCACCAGACTCTTTTACAGCTTTAATTTCTCCTCAATCAACAATGATTCTCACTGACTTCAAAATGTTTGGTACAGGCAGTTACTTGGAGTCAGCATCTAGTGGCCAATAGAGAAACTGCAGCTCACTTATGTATCAGCGTCACCACTCCACTGTGACGGCTCCCACTGGGCTGGGAATCTTTTTTTTTTTTAATTCAGGACAGCATATGCTAACCACAGGAGAAAGTTTAGCAAGAGGACAATGCTCTCTTCCTCAGCACTGACTGAAAGACACTTAATATGTTTTATGATGAGACTAGAACATACATCATAAAACTCAGGAACATCAGGCATAATTTCACTACCCTAACATTTACAGGATTATAAAAATCTCATTCCCCTCTTCTACACCATGTACATTTCACATTTTTTGCTGAGCCAAACTCCCGGTGTGCAACTGGATATGTACGTCACAGAAATGCTGCACATTAGCATTTCATTTATTCATGAAGAGTTATGCAGAAAGACTATATCTAGGTGTATCACAAGTCATCTTTTTAATACTGTGCAGCCTCACCACATGCATAAATGATTAGTTGTAATCTAGGCTATATGGCAGAATTATTACAAGTAATCTATAGATCCAACCTTATCCAATCAAAGATTTCATTCATTTGAATTAGATGTGCGTGGTGACCCTGGGGTGACCGTCGGCTGCAATATCACAAAATGACTGTTATCGCAAACAGCTGAGGCTGCCATTAAACCTGATAGACGACCGGAGCCTGATAAGCCATCATCTTGCAGAGAGAAAACGTGGCTGATGGAGAGTCGCTTCTCCGCAGGGTTGTGATTATATGGAGAAATGAGGAGCACAGCACCAGGCAGACTGGGCAATCTATCAGAGGGATAGCCAGTGGTGCTTTCCAACTAGGCAGCAGCAGTGGGGATTAATGCGTAGTCCTCTCTGCTGAAAGGTGAACTATTCCTCTTAGACATACCCAAGACTTCTGGTTAACATTCATTTAGAGCATTCAAACAGATGAGCTTTACAACACTGAAGCTCATTTACAAAGCCTTTTATATTAATATTAAATTAAATGATCCCCCGTGTGTGGCTACAAATGGTTTTGTTGGGAGGTGGGGATTTTATTTGTCTTGTGAGAGAGGCAGAAAAGAGAAACACTTACAGACGATGCCTGGTGAAGCGATGCCCATGATGTCACAGCCTTTGGGGAAGAGCAGGTTCAGTTCTTCAACTGTGTCTGGACTGTGGCGACTCTTTTTTGCTTCAGAATAGTTGAAAAAAAATGTGTTGTGTTATCATTTAGTAATACATTAAGCACATATTGCTGGAAACTCTTTTTATTTTATTCAAAGTATTACACAGTAAAAACCTCAGTATAATATTTTTATTGGCTGGCAGATGTCTGTGAATCGGCAGGCAAGGTATTTTAAACTGCAGTCAACCATTCATGGTTATGCAACACACTTCACTATGATAACAGTAAACAAACTCTGAATGGCAAGTTCAACAGGTCTTGCTCGTTTTTAAGTAAATAATCGAGCATGATGTGAATGCCAGATTACTGTCAAATGAGATTCTTGTGGCAAAGAGGAACAAAAGTCACAAGTTGGAAGAACAGGGAACTGATATACAAGACGAGGCAACAGCTGCAACATAATGACTCAACTCTGTAGCAGTGTAAAGAAGGCCAGTTTCACAAACATATCCTGAAAAACATTATGTTACTGAATTTATGCTTAAAATATATTTAATTATTTGAATGTCTAGAGTATATATAAGTAATATATTGGTTGGCTGATTTTAAATCTGATGCTATTGGGTGTATTACAAATGCACTCATTGTCACAATTATCTTTTTTGTCACAATTATCTTTTTTTTTTAATGGCAATGTTACCAAATCTAAGCCAAGCAGATGTGAACAAATCTAAAAACCAGTTCTTCCTTTCTTTCACATCTGGAGTTTAGATAACAATGAATAAATTGTATGGAATATAGAAAACCTGCATAAATTACATACAAATCTTAAGATCATGTTCACTCTAAACAGGACTTATAATGAGTAATGCAAAGTCTGTTAACACTGAAGTTTAAAACGCATCACTCTTGCGCTTGTCTTTAACAAAATCATTCAGAGAGTAATATTTTGTGTCACATCTACAGATATATAAAACACCAGCAGTTATGTCCTTAAAGGTTTAAATGCTTCACTATGTCAACCAAAAAAGCCAAATCTGCCAGCCATACAGTATCTGACAATCGGACAAAATGAAGCCCTGCGGGCCGTGATTGGCCCCCGGGCCGTACTTTGGACATCCTAATATGTGGGATATGAAACTTTTTTTTTCCTCCAGGAAATAATGCAAAATGACTGGGATTATTTGACTCTATTACTTATGTTCTACTTGTGTTTTTTTTAATAGTAATTTGTAATGATTAGATTGCCAGTGAAGTTTACGGTTTTAGTGCAAAGTTATTTTTGGACAACAAATTTTACAGTTGGACTGTAGAACATCCTGCCTCCATTACATATCTTGTGTTTGATAAGCACTTTTGAAAAATCAGTGCAAAGATTTGTGTTTTGTTACATAAAGAATATCGGTGGATATTGAATCCTTTACTTGTTAATATCCATATTGGGCCAAAAAATCCTGTATTGGTTGGGCTCTAAAATTTAAATGTTTCATAGGATTGGTCCGCCCAATGATATATTTGATTATTTCCTGTTTATGACCCATGTTTGATAACTAGCTACACTAGCTCCACTCGTCGCATATTTTCTGTACGGTATGTCTAAAATACACACAATACAAGGTTCTTGATGCTTCCCAAATTAATCTTAGGAAAGTGTGGATTATAGGCTTACTATTACACAATTATGATGCTGTTATGATGCAACTAAATCAGAATTTCAGAGGCAGTGATATTATTTGTGTTGTACATTTTTTAGTGCTCAACAAAATAATTTCAAGAAGACAGTGTCGTGAAATTTAAAATCACATATAGTGAGCAGTGACTTGTTGCATATAGGATATGTCTTTCCACGAACACAACTCAAGCATTTTCGCATTAGGCTGAAGTGCACTTATCAGATATATAATAAAATCCAGCAGTACTTTGTACGACGAATAAATACCAACCTTTATTCTGTCTGTAGCAATAAGCTTGTCCATTGAAGGCCTCACAGTCTACCATTGCCAGAACTGTTTTGGGCAGGAGAAACACTTTCTGAAAAATAATCAGAAACAAAGTGCATGCATTGAAAACAGCGTTCAAACATTTATTTCTCTTTTTGGACACAGAAACTTGGTCACTTACTTTTGTAATATTATTTATATTATGGTCACTTTCTTTGCAATATTTCTTACACGATGGTCACTTTACATTACGATACTCTTTTTATATATCACGCCACTTTTATCCTCAGTACTTTCTGTTGTGTTTATTGTGTAGGTTATAGATACTTCTGTCTGTTTATTGTGTTTTTTTGTCTTTTCTACTTTTTTCTAATTCTGTAGTGTATGCTACACTTTCATCTGCTGCTGTAACAAGTACATTTCCTTGGGGTGGGATGAATAAAGTATAATCTAATCTAAAACACAAAAGCACATCAAGATTACATTAGTTTTCTTTCTAGTTTTGAGTATGCATGTTAAGAGAATCTCTCAAAATAACACGCAGCAGACTTGTACTCCACATTTTCCTGTCACTGTTTACTTGCTGTGGGTGTACTGCCTCACCTCCACCTCCTCGGCCAGGATGCTGCAGAGAGCATGGACCTCTGTGTTGGACGGTCCAGAGGCTGACACCCAGGCCAGCTGCTGCTGTGTCCTCAGCACTCTGCGTGCACAGTTCCTCCACAGTCTGCACACACTGAGGAGAAACACAAAGACACACACTGAGGAGCAAAAACACAAAAACACACAAACACTGAGGAGCAAAAACACAAAAACACACACACACACACACACTGAGGAGCAGAAACACAAACACACACACACACACTGAGGAGAAACACAAAACACTGAGAAACACACACACACTGAGGAGCAGAAACACAAACACACACATACACACATACACACACACACACACACACACACACACACTGAGGAGCAGAAACACACATACACACACTGAGGAGCAGAAACACACACACACACACACACACACACTGAGGAGCAGAAACACAAACACACACACACACTGAGGAGCAGAAACACAAACACAAACACACACACTGAGGAGCAGAAACACAAAAACACACACACACACTGAGGAGAAACACAAAAACACACACACACACTGAGGAGAAACACAAAAACACACACACACTGAGGAGCAGAAACACAAACACAAACACACACTGAGGAGCAGAAACACAAACACAAACACACACACTGAGGAGCAGAAACACAAAAACACACACACACACTGAGGAGAAACACAAAAACACACACACACACTGAGGAGAAACACAAAACACTGAGAAACACACACACACACACAGAGGAGAAACACATACACTGAGAAACACAAAAACACAAACACACGCACGCACGCACACACACACACACACACTGAGGAGAAACACAAAACACTGAGAAACACAAAAACACAAACACACACTTTTCCCGCTTGACGAGAGTTAGCTCGCTATCAGCTAAGCCAGAGCTTCAGACCTGGAGTTTCAGTGACTCAGCAGTTATTGTATCTGTTTCGTGAACTTTCTGACAAACTGTTTCACTTTCACTCGACAGCCATTAACGCTAGCTGACTTCACCGCGTAGCTTGTAAGCACTTCCCGTTACCTTGCGATCCGGAGAAGCGACTTGGTCGGTACGAAAGTCAAAATCCGCTCAACCACTTCGGCGACGTTGCTGAGCACGTATGCAGCCTTGCTGTCTTGTAGATACGCGGGGAAGTCTTCATGTTCACTCATGTTTCACCCTCTCAGGTCGAGGCTTTTCCACCTGCACGGTTACCCAGCTACGAACTTTCACCTCTGGTCTCCCACCGCCGCCTGCCGGAGGACCGCCCGGAGGAGGCACACCGCCCCCCCGCGGCGAGGAGGAGCTACGGCAAGCTTTCCTCACCGACAATGACCGCTTGTTTGACTCGACACTTAATACATGAACTTGTCCAAATCCATTTGTTTTGAATATCTGTTTCGACTGGTAATTATACAATTAAGAAGTGAACATTTATATTTCATATTTTAGGACTGCTACAGGAAGTCATTTCTGCCATCACACTTCATTATGTGCAGAGAGAGGAGACTTGTTCTCTAACAGCTGACTGACACTTTCTCTGAATAAGAATGCACAGTGCACAGTTTTGCACAAAGTTTCCTTTTGTATATTATGACATGGTTCTTCCTTTCTTAGACTTGTAACTGTAGCTGCAAGACAAAGAAAAGAATTTCCCTTTTGGGATCAATAAAGTTATCCATTCCTGTTACACACTAATGTTTACATTCCTGATATTTCTTCTGTTACTTTTATCCTTATAGAATGCTCTTAGAAACCACTTTAGCACATTTAAAAATTCCTCGATTTTAATAATAAACTGCAAAAAAAAAAAAACAGGGTTATAGCTCAAGTCTACCAAATATTTAAAATACATTTATATTGAATGTATATATTAAAATATACCTATAATTTCCTCTGCAAAAGTTCATTTATTTTTTTTTGCATTGTGTAAAGGACCCCTGCGTTGGATGTAGTGACATTTAGCAGTGTAATAGATTGCAACCGCCTCTTTTCACCCTCTCCTTAACGTGAAGGAGAAACAACCGCCTCTTTTCACCCTCTCCTTAACGTGAAGGAGAAACTATGGCTGCTGTGAAGCACACAAAAAAAAGTTAAAGACTTTCTAAAGTCAGTGTTCAGTTTGTCCGTTCTGTGCTAATGTATAACACGGCAATGCAACATAGTGGCCCCATAGCAGAGGACTCAAAAGGCTCATTCTAAGGTGACAACAACAAACATTTCACTAATGCAAACAGTTATTCATATTATGTAAACAGGGTCCACTGAAATCTTGGACATTGGACCTTTAACCTGAGTGAGGTATAGATTATTTCATGTGAGGAGATAACAGTTATTAAAGAAAAAGTTTCTCTTGGTAGTCTACATTTTCCCCCACATCTTATCATCTAAAGAAACTTTTGGAATAAAGCCAGACTTGGAGTTATTTATACTTCATTCTACCATTTATTCATGATCTTTACATATCCGAGATAAAATGGGAGAAACA
This sequence comes from Larimichthys crocea, assembly GCF_000972845.2. Classification (NCBI taxonomy): domain Eukaryota; kingdom Metazoa; phylum Chordata; class Actinopteri; family Sciaenidae; genus Larimichthys; species Larimichthys crocea. The sequence continues at coordinate 19,402,920 of NC_040018.1, read as the reverse complement.
AACAAATATGTTCCTCAAAATGAAAAGAAAAGTGAGTACAGTGTGCAAACATTTCTTTCATTTTGCTGAACACAAACAGTACATTCAAGTAACAGTGCTAAGAATACCTTCCTTGCCAAACTGGAACATCACTGACACTGAATAAATGTTTATAATACAGAAGAAACAAAGACACAAGCAACTTTACAAAAGTACACATAATAAAAGTCCCTTTTATATAACCTTGGCTTAACATATGGCTTTGTTTACAATGAATGTGCACTGTATTTTTACCCACAAAAGTGCAAATTCTCCCAACATATACATGTAAACCTATTAAAGATGTACAGTGGATTTTAACTGACCTTTGATTACAGTGTGTAACGGAAACAGTGTCGTTTAACTGTAGCTCAAAAGAAGCCGTTTTGTGCTACTTTGTGTAGAGCTTATATCTTCAGGATGACAAGGTCAGAGAACACATAAACACGAGGCCCAACATTATCTGTAGCAGCTGTATATGGGAGCCAGCCATATTCAGAGCAGATGAGGCAATGTGGGGCAGAGGAACAGAGCTGGGTCAAATGTTAACCATCTCCATTAGAGTCTGATCCAGCATCTGCTTTACGCTCAGGCCTTCTTCTTTAGCACGCGTGAGTTTATCTGTTAATATAGCATTGCATCGGTTAAAAGTCAGGGAAAACAAAAAAAACAGCGCAAAGATGCACAGAGTATAAACAGCTCTAGCTCAGGATAACAAACGGTGTTAGACATGTGCTGGATATTGTTACAAACCTTACACGTGTGAGAAATTTCACCTCTCAGTCTATATTTTTTTTGATAGCAGAAGTTACACTTCATTAAAGTACATACTCAAGTCACTCTAAATATTATACTCTTTAGACAGGGCTGTATTCTACACTGCGAGAGCTCGTTTTAGGACAAAACAACAACTCATTGCCCAGTTTGTGGTTTGATGATGGATTCTAATGACGCTCGCGCGGTATAGTCTATGACCAAGCAGCCACTTCAAACTGTTTCAGGTCAGTGAAAAGAAATGTGGATGATTTTAACCCTAAACTAGAGGCTGTATACCTCAGAAATTATCTCTCCATCATCCAGTGGTTCATGACCAAATTGTGAGATCAGAGACAGTCGGTCAAGTTTACTCTGATTTGTTCTGGAATGTCAGAGTTCAGAACCTCATGGCCAAAAATAAAATATGCCATTTATACAATAAACAAGTCAAAATGATGTGTCCAGACTGAAATACTACAGATAGAAATAAAAAATTTTTTTAAAAAGTAAAAAAAAAAATCTAACTTTCCAACCACTCAATTCTGCATTAAAATCAAAACAACTTCTTGTGATTTAAAATTTATACTTCAATATTTTTGTTGAAAACTTCCAACTTTCTGGTTCGCTGTTATATCATTAAAGAGGGGGATTCATGGAATGTCGAAGGAATTCTGGACCCCTTGCAGCATTTCATGAGCCTTCACCAGGAGTCGGCCACTAGCATCATCACCAGCCTTCACCCCAGGAGCAACAGCACCATCCGGATTTCAACTAGACCAATGTGCTACAACCCCGTCGATAACTGAGGATAATATCAAAACCACTGGGCAATTTTTCATAACCCGAGGTTGTGTGACCTCCCACCTGAAACTGCAGTTTGAGCATGCATAATGTGGAAATCATACATTTGTATCCTGTTTGTTGAAAGCATTACTTGTTTGAAATTTGTGTCATAGACACAGTTGTCAATACTCTTTATATCACAGCATTAGACAAAACGCCCGGACGTCTGAGTTTCAGAATAGTCAAAGTGTACGAGTGCCCGTTCCAGTTTAAGCCTCGTTTAAAGCTACTCTCAGTTCATTGGTCAGAAGACGGTTTTTCTCAAGCTGCTTGTATAGATGGTCTTGGCAGTCAGAAAGCAGGTAAGAGAAAAGGGAAAGAGACAGTTAGGCAGGTTAGTACAACAGGCAGAGAGTTGCTGATTTGAAGCGAATCACAAAGTGTCAGCTTGTATTCAAGCTGTTAAACTACCAAGCTCATGCTAAAGCAATAACTCGTTTCCAAAAGGGCTCACAACTTGTCACTAACTTGGTGTCCTGGTTACCGACAGCAACATCAGTTACTCATTAGCCCCCTTGTTTCTTTAACATTTACTGTTGTTTGTTTTTCTCCAGAGATACTGAGGATAGCCTGGAAGATACCTACACATAAGTGACCAATGCATAATGCAGATTCAAAGATTCAAGGATACTAGAAACTGTTCCGAAATATACTAGTGTCCTGATATAACTTTCCCCTCTTAAAAAAGACAAGGATGTAGACACAAAGATGATTAAGATGCTTCAGGAAGTACTTCCGTTTTAAAACATTACACATTACAGAAAGTGAATCTTTCTGCTCCAAACTCTAGAAACTGTCTATCCAAGCATGACTGCTGGTATTTTACCCTATTCATCCTAATCAAATGGTAAACCGAGAGGACAATCGTCACATTTCATGTTAACACTAATTTGTTATTGCTAAACAGAATTAATGAACACCCCAATATACCAAATAACAGTCCTCTCTAACAGAAAAGGGAACAGTTCATGTGAGGAGCTTCAGAGTTTATTCAAAAGCTACGCGACAAAACAAATTAAACAGAAGACAAATTAAAAAAAAAAAAAAAAAAAAAAAAAAAGAAAAAAAAAAAAAAAAAAAAAAAAAAAAAAAAAAAAAAAAAAAAAAAAAAAAAAAGTGACAAATGGAAATGAAGAAACATGGCAGAAGAAATGGGGAGGGGCAGGTGGAGATGGAAGAATGTTTATTTTACAGAAAGAAACACGGCTCAAAGTGTCTGTATGAGAAATGAACAGATGGATGGTGGCAGCGACGGCCCGATGTGCACAAGTAAAGGAATACAGAGACAGAGGAGACAGAAAGTTGGGCTGCGCTGCACAGGAGAGAGGTGATGACCAGCTCAACCAGCTTCTGGGGTGAAGGATGTAAAGACTTAGCTGTGGAGGGAGGGAAAAAAAAGGAGAAGAACAAAAGTGTTTGAGAGAGATATAAAATGTGTATGAAAAAGGAGGAATTGAAGATAACATGCAGAACCAAAAAAAAAAAAAAAAAAAAAAAAAAAAGGAAAAAGGGATGCAGAACTGAGGCAGAAATCAAAGAAAATATGAATGAAGCTCATGAGGAAATGTGACAGTGTGCAAGAAAATCATGAAGGGAACTTAACACTTGTGCTAAATGCTGTTAGTAGTTAACCCTGTCAAAAGCTTTGGGGAATCCAGAGGGGGAAAAAAAACTAGTCAAAAGTACATCCAAAACACCTGTAGTACACACAAATTAATGTTAGACAAGCAGTGAAGGAGGAATCCAATATCTAATATCAAATCTACAGTTTATAAAAATCACTGCACTCAAACATGCCACAAGAGGGAGCTACTGTTAGTTGGTAACAGTGGATCTAAAAAGGCACTATGCAGAAATAAGCGTGTGGTGAATTACATGGAAGTCATGTCGTTGAGGGCGTGGTCCAGCTCCTCGCTGATGGCCTTGTACTTCAGTTTCTGGGCATACAGCTCATCTATTGTGTGGTAATATATGAAGGTGGCAGTGAAGGGTTGGTAATAAAAGAAAAAAACAGTGCGTCAGAGAACAGAAGTCAAAAAAGGAAAAAACACAAATAGAGAAACTGAAAAAAAGAAAGAACAGGACAGAAATAGGAAGTGCACATGGAACAGCTGCTGATGCTGTGTCAGATTCCTGAGGAGTCACAGAGAAACTGCCTCACATGTTCCATGACCCTGAGAGGACTGATTGGGACCAAGCTGTACCTTGGACTGTCACTACATCAGAATGCCAAATAGCACCGTGCTGAGAAATGTTGCTGCCAACGTGAATAATATCTCGCGGCCTCTGTGGATCACTGCTTTGTGTCCCATTGCTCAGCAGACAACTGACAATGCAAACTATTTAACACCCTGCTGACCAGATAAATAATCTGACGGCACCAAACTTTACAAAAAAAAAAGGCACTCGTCTTTTTTTAAAAAGACCAATCCATGAGGTCTAAGAATGCTGTTTTGTGTTGACCTGTTGAGCAGTGACTGCCTTGTCCATCACGGCTGCATTTTAACAAACACACCCCTGAAAACAACTTTTTCAAACTGTATTAAAAATCAAGTGGAAAAGATTCGTACCTTCCAGGTCATCAATGGTCTTCTCAAGCTTGGCGACTGATCTCTCAGCGAACTCAGCACGAGTCTCAGCCTGAGTGGAGGAAGTCAAACATTAGGACATTAATAACCACAGCCCTACAGGACATTTTAAAGCACTTAGTGCTTTAAAATAAAAATATATATACACACACTCAGCATTAATTCCAGTAACTAATGAGTCATGAGCTAACTTTAGTCAACCCACCTCCTTCAGCTTGTCTGTAAGAACCTTGATCTCCTCCTCGTATTTGTCCTCCTTCTGTGAGTACTGTGGTTGTACACAAAAGCAAAAGTTAGGAAAATATAAACGATAGTTTTAAAACAAATTTCAAGCGTTTATGCAGTATATTGTTATAAATCTTCAGACATGCTTACTTTCTCTGCCTGAGCCTCCAGAGACTTCAGGTTGTTTGTCACGGTCTTCAGCTCCTCGTCGAGCTCAGAGCATTTGCTTTTGATTTATGGGTTTGGTTGAAGAAGCAGGAAGACGCCACAGACAAAAGAAAAACAATTACAAAAGAATGCATCTAAAATGTTATTTTGAGATGTGACCGGGAGAAACAGGTGGAGGGGATGGGAGCAGGAATGAGAGGGAAGTTGTTACCTCTCAGACAGCTCAGCGCGCTCTTCTGTACGTTCCAAGTCACTCTCAATGATCACCAGTTTACGGGCCACCTGAAGTCACAAACAACAAAGTTTAGCCCCGCACTAGTTAGTTCAAAAAACAGATAATTACATTCCTTAATTTATCTAGTGTCATTCTTATAGTTAATTAGGACTGATAGGCTGATATGCCATCTGTCAAAAAGCGATCACTGACGTCAGCTGTCTCATTAAAGTCAAGAAATGTAGAAAATGCTAAGCTCAAAGTTCAGAGCGACGTGAACAGCTGAGAAACTTGCCTCCTCGTATTTGCGGTCAGCCTCCTCTGCGATGTGTTTGGCCTCCTTCAGTTGGATCTCCTGCAGCTCCATCTTCTCCTCGTCCTTCATTGCCCTGTTCTCAATGACCTTCATTCCTCTGTGGGAAAGCAAATAGTGTGACGGGTAAGTGGTGAGTCTTGTTTTGATATTTCCCTCTTGCAGGATTGATTAAGAGATCAGTAGTATGTCTTATTAAGCGGGCCCAGGAAATCACATTGTTATGTGGCTTTAAAGGGAAGTTTACCCATCAAGGTTGGTGATGGTCTGAAATTCAAAGACTACATAGACTCTCACACACACACTGGATTATTATCTGGACTACATGTGTGGATACTTAACATGCACACTGGTCACCCAAGGTGTGTTGGGCAACACTGTGTAGAGCATGATTCACAGTGAGGAGTGTGACTGTATTAGCCATACACGTCATACTAACAAACATCATTTAAGTTTCCAGCAAAAATGCTGCAGATGTTCTGGGTTGCACATTTATATATTGCATTTATAATAAAGAAATTTGGTGCAAGTGCAACATTGACTAATTAATGCTACTATGCAAAACACCAAAGAAGAAAAACTATTTTGCTATGTTTTAAATTTAGTGGATACTTCTGAACATCAGTGCAATATGACTTCCAGCCACCAGCGGCAGTACTGAGAGAAATTCAACAGCATGCAACATGTTCGGTCTCCAGTTTTTTTTTGTATACTGTAGTTTGGCAGAATCCACATTTCAGTGCTAGAGTCATAAATCCTAGAGTCTAAAAAAAAAAAAAGGCATTCGGTGCCAGCATGATCACTGCGCTCCAGAGTTTTGCAGCAGCACAGCACCCAATACTAGTACGGCGACGTGACTGTGTGTGGATTTCATTCTGTTTGACTATGAAAATCTAAAAACATGCTGTCCAAATCCTGTCACGTCAAGTATTATGTTTCACCGAGACAAATAAAGTGAAATGTGAGGTTCTGGCTAAACAGAGTGCACCTGTTATTTTTGCTTTACGCCGCACATGGGTGACTCGTGATGGAGTCTGTTTCCCCAGGTGCAAGGTACCCACCTCTCGCTCTCGTCAGCGGCCTTCTCAGCCTCCTCCAGCTTGGTCAGAGCTGTGGCCAGACGCTCCTGAGCACGGTCCAACTCCTCCTCAACCAGCTGGATACGTCTGTTCAGGGAAGCTACATCACCCTCAGCCTGGGAGAGCACAATCATTGAGAAGTCAGATCAGGTGCATTTGTATTGTAAGTATGCTTCAGTACCCTGGGCTTTGCAGGGTTACATCCTATGCTCTCCTGGGAGAGTTTGGGCTGGGTCAGGAACACACCCAGAGGAGGGATGCAGGCTCTGATATGCACATTTTACACACAGGTTGTTGGTGACTCCCTATTTTAACACACATTTTAAACCCTTATCGTGCAAGCAGTACATTTAAAATAAAAAAGGTAATTAGCCACCATTCCTTCCCTCTCTCTTTCTAGTCAAACCTGCTGTGATTCATTCATCCTGTCCCATGAACAAATAAGTTACAATTTATTTCTAATGGTTTCTCCACCTAGCCTGGAGTTTTGCACAGGGCAGGACCTGTGGTGCTGCAGCAGGACGCTAGTCTACTTGTTACAGGGAGGTTTGTTTATTGTGGACGCGCCGGGTGGAGTCCTTTCATCCACCCATGGTTTAACTCACATCCTGCGGATGGGCTAATACCAAACCTGTCTGTATTAGAGCACAAACCGACGCTGTCTGGGGCCTAGCAAAGACACGCTTTTTGACCAGATTTACCCCCCTAATGCCGTCGACAGTCTGGGGATTAATTGCCTTAAATAATTAGCAGTGGCTTACTGCTTCCCTCGCACTCCTCTCCTGGTTGAGTTCCCGCTGTAGTAACGCTGCCCGGTCCTCCGCCGCATCGGCCTGCTCCTGCAACGACTTGATTTTCTTCTTCACAGCTTCCAGAGAGCTCCCACCGGCCATTTTCGGCTGTTTTTTTTTTTAATTGTTTCAGCTTAAGCTCGTTTTTTTGTGTTTTTTTTAGCCCTCAGCTTTGTGCGGGGCTGCCTCAAACCGCAGACACACACACACACTCACGCACACTCTGGAGACGCGGCGCGTTTGATCCCTGCCCCCACCGGCCTTAATCAACCGCTGATGAGGATTGGGACGTGCCACCCAGCCCGGAAGTACCTGATTTTACTCGCGAATGATAACATTTATAAAATGAATTAAAAAAAAAAACAATGTTTGAATTGTGCTAGTTTCTAGTGCGCTTTCAAATTGATTTCGTGTTATTTCGCATGCCCTTTGTCAATAAAACAACTCTCTAAAATCAGGAGCTGTTTTCAGTGCATCCCCTACTGGTAAATTGAGCCAACCCTATCAAAACCACAGCCTCAGACATTGGTCACTGATTCAGCCATCATGAGCTACGACAGCACAAGTTACAACTGCCTATACATTAAACAGTTTGAGTGTTCCTAAAGAGCACATTATTATTATTATTATTAGTATTATACATTTCTCAGCTGTTTCTGTCCTGCTGTGTGTGATCGCACACACTTGTTTTCCTGCTACAAGTGGAGTCATTTCATTTCATGCTGCTATCACTCGTGTATTTCCTGTATTTGTTTAATTTATTGTTTGCAATTTTCATCGTCATCTCTTGGTTATTTTATGTGATTCGTTTTTTATTTTCGTATGTTGTGAAAAAAAGTACTTCTATTGAAATGGTTTATACTTATTATACATAAGTGCTCAAAATGTATGGTGAATAGTTTTTCGGCTACTTTACTAATATTCGGTATCTATCTGCTTTTTTGTTTTGTTTTCTAAAGTCATCTTATCTAATATTGTTGTTGTTTTTGGTGACGTCACTGTCGCTGATTCTGACGTAATCAGTCAGGTGTAACTGGGGTAACATTAAACCCAATGAACTGGTAATTTCATCAGGGTTTGACATATCTGCCAAGATGAAACCAGAACAACTACAAATCTGTCAAGGATTTGAGGGCCAAATTTTGCTTGTAAAATGCCGGACTGAAACCTTACACTGGTCCTCAGATTTGTCCAAATGGCTGTGGAATGCACTGTCAAGCCAGTGACCTTATAAAGTTGTGACCATATAAAGCAAGCACAAGAGCTAAATTTAACTATCTATATTTTCTTCTTATATGGCCCATAGACATCTTAAAATTGATAATTGTATAACAATCATTAGAGTAAATCTGGATGGGGTTGGTAATCTTAGTTTCCTGACATGACCCAAAGAGGTGATTCAAGGTCACTCCATTAGGCACTGGGTTCCCCACTTGGGGTTTCTCCACTAGTCAGAACTCACATCTGCGGCCTTCTTCTCAGCAAGCTCCAGTTTCTCCTGGGCATCCTTCAGAGCTTCAGAGTATTTGTCCAACTCATCCTCAGTTCCCTTCAGCTTCTTCTGCAGTGCCACCAAGTCATCTTCAAGCTTGTACACAGAGAAACACAGAGACAGAAATTTACTAACAAGAAGATATCATTACTCTGACACTCACCAAGCATGTTACACCTCATAATGTCTGTAAATGATCTCTGAGGTGTGGAAACAAGAATGTTTGCACTAAGTAATAAACTTTTAATCAGCCATTTAGAAATACAATTAAAATAATTGCTAAATCATAAGGGATCCAATAGTAAATGTAAAATGTTTCCAACTTCATGCAGCCTAAATATGAAGTAAAATAACAAGGAGCAAACATTATGATTTTTAAAACTTAATTTAATCCTATGAAGACACACATTAATCCTCAGTAACAGCACAGTGGATAGGCAGCGTCAGGCGCATCGTGCCTTTGGCACCGGTGCGTAAAAGCACCAGAGCGAGTCTCACACTGGATGCCGACCTGTTTGCTCCTGTCCTCAGCTGCCTTCTTGTCTGACTCGGCCTGCTCAGCTCTGTCCAAGGCGTTCTCCTTGTCGAGCTTGAGCATCTGCATCTTCTTCTTGATGGCATCCATGGCTGTTTAGTGGTGGTGTCCGCGCAAAGCAAAAACAAAAGAAAACTGATTGAAAGGATCGGAGCGTCTGAACCACACTGAACACCAAGCTGGAGTGCGAGCTCGCCTGGGTTGTAGTGAGTCAAATATGTAGTTTGGCTGGGAAGTTACTGGACACCCAATACTTTTTTGGAAACAACTGCAGCTGCCTCCCAACGTGGGACCTGTCTTTTTATTGGATGCCTTCAGTGATTCGCTCCTCCAAGACATTTGACCACTTGTATGACTATACATGGGGTATGGACGTCAGGAAGGCACTCCCACATCACACCAAGACGTCCACTCATATTCCTAACACCCCCCAAGAGACGTGCAGGAAGTATTGTGTAGTAGCTCTTCTGAGGGAGGTTATTTGGGAATAACATGCTGATGATAATGACCTAATTATCACGCACGAAGATAACCTTTGATAATTTAATAATTGTCTTACAATTATTTTATATTTATTATATGAAATAAAATATATTAGACACTGTTTAATGAACCACAAAACAGATATTGGTACCATAATCAATTATAATACCACTCCACGCATTAGAGCTATTCATACAAAACAAATATATCTGATTGGATAAGCCCCTGTGAAAGTTCTTCTCTTTCTCTCTGTGGGGTGTCATATTAGCCAGTAGCCTATGACTTGTTTGTCTTCCAGGGATCATTTCAGCAGCTCCCTCACAGCATAGTTTAACATCCGAGCAGCAATCAGATAGCCTTTGCTGTCTCTAGAGGTGTATCATCAACCTTGTTCAGCTCACAGCTAACACATGCCTGAGATCTCAAATGGGGTACAGTGGATACAGTGCCGTGCACAGTGGAAGATACAGAAGCTTTGACATTTCAACAGCCCCCTCTTAAAGCCCCTCTGTGATAGTTCATGGGGCCACTGGCACGGCCGCAGCTGTCACACACAACCTATAGGCAGGACTGGTTGAGTAATAATAGTTTACTGTCGACTACAGTAATTAATTTTTGTACATGTTAGAGAAATTGGACCTTGAGAAGAAGAAACTCTCTCCAAATCTTTCTAAATATAAGTTAATGGGTGAAACTAAGATGTATTGTAATAAAGGTTAGATATTCTATACACACACACACACACTTCTGTTATGTAATACTATATGAAGAGCACTGTCTTCTTATTCATAAGGCATAACAACCCACATTGGCAGTATTTTGTCATTGTCTAAAGAGTCTTTAGACTTTAACATCCCTTCCTTCCTGTCTCTATCCTGCTTGGGTTTTGTTGAGTGCATATTTGTGGACTCTTACTGTTTGAAGAACACCTGCTTGACTCTGTCCATGGCCCCCGTAGACACTCCCACCCTTACCGAGCTTGACTTTTAGAAAAGGGGCATTAGCTTTTGTTAAAGTCAAATCGGTCTCTGTTTGGTTCCTTTGTGATGGTAATTGAGTGGAAAAAATATAAAATAAAAACAAGAAGCTTATAAGTCACACTGAAAACTCCTCAAAGTTTCTTCATTGTCTAAGTCTTGATTAATCAAAAATAGTATAATCTGGACTAATAATGATGGTGTAAATGCTTCTTCATGGACAGCTCAAGAAGAAAACACAAAAAATTGGCCTGAAAGTTTTCGTTAAGATTTTTTTTTACAAAGTCTACTTTTCGCATTAAAGCATTTGTCCCTTTTCTACTGTGCATTATTCTATCTCTTTGGTGGTCTGCCCTGATATCCTTTCTGTGGAGCTTTTTTTAAGGCAGTCAGCTGTTACTGTGTTGTCATCCAACCATGTGTTTTGTGGCCGTTAAGCAGCCAGCTAGGCATGCCAGTCATATACAGAGATCAGAGGGGCTCATGGTGCAATCCATGTCACCCTAGCACCCTGGACAGATAAAGAGGTGAATGTTGCCGCATTGTACCTGTCCAACAATTAATGATTTAGTCAGATTAAGTGTTAGGGTTTTGATTCAGGTTTCTGCAAATCACATTAAAACACTTTGCCCTAGAGTTCTTCACTGCAGACACTGTCAATATTTTATAATGGTATAAAAGATGTTTTTTTATTCTCTTTCCAGGGCGATTATATATGGACAACATGTTTACAGTGTTTCTGCCTGCAGCAAAGACAAAGTGGTCATCTCCACAATGCTTTGGAGCCTTTTATCACGTTGTTTTGTTCACACTAATGTTAGGGAACTTGCCAGTCAACCACAGCCTAATGTCTAAATGTAGCTCAATTGACCATTACAGAGTGAATGTGGCAAAACAGGTCATGCTTCTCAAATAAAAGCTGCTAAATCAGGTCTCATTGTTCCATATCCTAGGCATTATATCTTGAGTAGTGCTCAGAGAAAATCAATGGTATATTTCTCAACGAAGCATCTGTCTTTGAATTGCTCTGTTCACCTTGAAAAAAAGTGTCAGCATTCAGCCAAATTTATTCTGATGGTGTGATAATTGAAACAACCCTCAGTGTTCCCAGAATTCCCATCATGCAGTAAAGCATGTGGCCCTTTATCTATGATATAGCCTTTTATTATAGCAACATGTGAAGTTTAAATTTGAGTGTTTGATGTCATTATGTGATCATTGTTGTAAAGAACTCATAAATCTAAACACAGTTTTTGTTTCTGTGATGCAGAATAGCACAGCATAGTGTCTGATCTCTTCTGTAGTTGAGTGAATATTATAATTCACATTATCTTGTATTTTACATGGAATACAACAGTTAGCAGGTCAAATGTTTAGTCAAACCTTGATGCTGCAGTGTTAGAAAGCCCAGATCAGTTTGAACAGTTCATTACAGATGTTTTAAGGCCGCTGGGTGAGCAGTTCCCAGACAAAAATGGGAGTATTGTGATGGTTTCATTGTTAATGTCTGGATTGGAATTTCTCATCTCCTCCTCAATAATTAATAGCATTCAGGAGGCATAATGTTGGTGTTTCACCACCACCTCCGCCTGAGTCAAACCTTATCTCTTGTTGTGATTCAGCCTAATCAAGCTCATCCTAACGGTTTAGACGTGCACAGCTTCTGTGTGAGGTCATGAATAGGTCAAAGATATCAATGTGATGAGTGTGTCTAGCCACACAATGCTTGTCGGAGTATGTCATTATTGTGTGATTTTCCATCAGTGGAGTAACACAGCCAACAATCTGATGTGACACTGATCTTTTTATTGAAAGGAAAATGTGAAAAATGAATCACTGGCAAAGTGTCTGAGAAAAAAGAATCAAGAATCTGGCGGCCACAAGTCACGACAGGTAAATTTATATTGAATACAACTGTCTTAAGTGGATGAAGCCTCTAACTCTGCTATGTAGCTTGCTGAAGTCATCAGTAACTGTACCCACTTTCTGACGTTTATTATAATTAGATTTAGGGCATAAAAATAATGGATGAGCTGTCTTCTATCAGCTGCTTGTCCGCATTAAATTCAATGCCCTCGTCCTTTTTGCCAGGGTTCTTGCTGTCTCCCCAGTAGCAAGGCCTCTTATTACAAGTCAGATGCAATATGAACTGGAAAAGAGTCAATGAGATTTTTATTCCTAGAAAATCCTATTTCCGTCACTTGGAAAAGGGAACAGTTATAGCTTAAAAGACAAATTATAGCAAAAAAAAAAAAAAAGGGATTCCACGTTTAAACACAGTTCTGGGAGCAGCTGTGACACTGTAATTGACATTGCCGCCTCAAATTTTAGTGCCGGACAAATATAGCACAGGTCTGAGTTCATAGCATGGACTCAATATAGCTTCAGGTTTAGTGCTGACTGAGAAATACCATCTTGTCCTGACACTAAACACTAAACTGACACAGACAGTTAAAGAGATCTTGTTCACTTGCCAGAGCTCTTCTCTCTCTCTGTTTCTCACTGGGACTGAAAAACTTGTAGTGGTGTTAAGTATCCTGTCAGTACTACTGTTGAGACATTGTGAGAGGATGTAACAGACAAGACAAAGAGCTAAATGATACTTACAAACTGCCAGAAATGAAATTCTGGTGAATAACTTATTCTCTATAGATCTGGGTATTGAACCTCAGTACAAGAAAATGTGTTTGTTGCATCAAGGACTGAAAACTGTGAAGTGTAGAAAGTTGGGATTTAATATTTTGTCCAATTCTGGTTGGACAGAATATCTGTTTTTATTCTGTTTTGCTTCTATTCAGTGTTGTATTTTCTTTGTATTTTTCCCACCTTCCCTTTCTGTCCTGTTCAATATACTTTATGTAAAAACATGTAAACTATAAATAAAGTATTTAAAAAGAAAGTTATATACATATTCATACCCAACGTAATGTGTTAGACATTTGAGCATGTGAGGAGTTTGATTCAGGCTGTGTAATTCAAACAGCTTTAATGTCAAATCATGTATGCATGTTTTTCTTAAAAACAAAAGGTTTATTCAGCTAACTATTGGGAGTGCAAAGAAAGGTGAGAAGTTTCATTGACAGTAAATAGATAGTAAATAGATAAGTTTCTATTCTTTATTCTTTCTTTAACAAGAAAATATATATATTCCAATGCTTACCTTACTGTTTTTTTTTGTTTGTTTTTTTCAAAACAGGGAGAATTATTTCTTTTATAATGGAGGACAAAGGGATGTGTTTGTAACCTAGTAAGTGACAATATGATGGCACACTGTAAAATGCACACAAGCTTCGGTCTTTGTTTCACAAAAGGAAATTTGACACACAAAGTTACATTGAAATGCTTTATTTTCAGTGAATACAAAAAATAGTTTTATTGAGGCCAGATAAATATCTTTTATATTGTATGTTATCACTTTTCTTTATTGTAGTAACTTCATAATTTTTTATTTCTGTTAGGTGAGGGGGAGAAAAAAAAGAAAACATACAGAACACTTCAATTTACTCCACATCATTGAAATGCTTCACGACATCTTAATGGTGACAGATATATCGAAATGTTCTTATCACATTTATCTTTCGTAGAGCCTTAAAAGCACAAGGAAAACAAAGCCCATTCATAAAATTTCTGTGACTTCATAACATACAATAAAGCAGTTGACAGACCTGAATCACCAGTCAATGGTAGTTCAGAAGCACTGTGGTACATGCCCATGGAATGCAGTACAAAAATGTGTTCATATATATACATACTTATATATATATACTGACTGATGGTACATTTTAAACAGCAACACATTTTTTTTGACTGGCGGACAGTTCCTCTGTCATCCCCGAAAAGGCCTTACATGTGGCAGAAAGAGTAAAGGAGAAGGATAGAGGGGATGCAGTTGGTTCAGCACTTAAGAGGAACGGTACGTTAACAAGTGGGACAACAAATGTTAGAAAACCCACCGACATGAACAGACATTCTCAAAATCACCTTGCTTGTCCAGTACCTTCTTATTGACCGATGAGGTGAAGCTGTCACTCAAGCAGACCAGACACAGTATGGGCTACGGACTAAGGCACTAATAATAACACTACAGACTTGACTGATGATTAGTGGAACCCAACCCACCCTCCACCCCTCCCTCCCACGCTTACACACAAAATACAATGGCAGAAAACACCTCTGAATTCAGACCTAACCGTTTAAAAAAAAAAAAAAGAAAAGAAAAGTGATGGTCTGTCTTTAGCTATACTGTCTGTCCGTGGAGGTCAAAATCACTCAGTGCATCCATAAATGTTTTACTCTGTCGCTGTAAAAACAAACAGATGCATCTGAAGCATAAAGCCATGCATTTTTCACAGCAGGACCTAATCTTACAATATACTGTAGTTTAATATTGAAACACAGCCCGTATAGTAAGACGAGGGAACCAAACACACTACAATCAAACTCGGTAAACAAAAAGGTTCCTCTATTGCAGCAAGTAGTATATTCAGTAAAGTCGCACAGAGCATCCTTAAATTCAGACACAGACGAACAAAATAGGAGATTAACTGCAGTGATTAGCGTTGCAGTCACTTCACTTTCAATTCACTTCAATCCTTTTTTTTTTTTTCTTCTTGGCTCATTTCAAAGTTATTTTTGAGATTTGGCTGCTTTTTGAATTTACACATTTGGAGGTGAACTGACTCAAATCAAATCGCTGGCAGTGATTTGAGTATTGCTGGAAAAAAAAGGGGCTGAAATCGCTGACAGTGGAAATAAATCAGCAGAGAGTAGTAACCATCAGACAAAGCACAGAAGCGGCACTGCATGGCATTTAATCGATTCAAAAGGTCTGAGGTATTTACAGGTATTATTAATTTGCATGATGTTGTAGCCAATCAACCTGCACGGTTACTCTAACCACCATATTTTGTGCAATATCATCTCCTGTATTATTACTTGAAATTTGCATGGTGGAACGGCAACCAATGCTGCCCTCTAAAGCACCATCCACGTTATTGCATCGTCAACATGAAGTTGTGTTCATATTGTGTGTAGTTCTCAATACCTGAAATGATAAGGAATAAAATAAAAAGGTGTTTGAAAGATTGGGCAAGATATCCGATTGGAAGTTGCCACAGGCTCAGCTAGTGGTGGTAAAGACTATTCTGTGTAGAAATAGATTCACGTGGTAACTTAATGTTAAACATTCTACTTGAGTCTTAGCGGCTGCACATGGTGACACCTATATTCAAGGGCTTAGACAAACATGTAGAATATTTTGCATCTTGAAAAGACATTTTGCATGTTGAGCCCGTCAGTATCAGTATTAAAAGTCTGACAAAAAGCACTGTCTACTTTAAAAAGGAACATTCCCAAAAACAACTGTCCATTATTGAAATTTACAGCGTGGTCCATGAAACAACTACCATTCTTCATATTAGGATTAATGACCACTGAATTAAAGACACCCCACATGATTAAAACAGATATTAAAAAGGTGCCAATTTGAAGCATAAAGACCAACAATCGTACAAATATCAAAGTACCGAGCTGAATTCTTTTTGTGGTGCTGCAGTTAAACGGCTATATCACATGAGTGGCAATACAATCAATTCTTCATCTTAAAAGTGTGTGAATTAGAGCTGCAATTTTGTGAAACAAACAAACAAACAAACAAAAAAAAGAAACTGTAGCTCATGGGCAAACGTGAGAGCGTATGAGCTGTGTGGTTTGTCCCAAGCATGTCACATTCTGGTTCAGATTACATCGGTCAAAATAGTTATGCTATACATGAGGACAAAAAGCAGTCCTTCAATCGATTCACCACATTCTCTATGTTGTTTGCAGGAAGTAGTCAGTTCCACACAGTAGTATTTATAACTTTCTAGTAGTTGATTTTAAAAGATATTTTCATATCATGTGTGCTCAGTCAACCGTGTTCACTGCAGACTTGGGCGTTACTGGTTTCCTAAATCAGTCTCAATATATCTGTCGCTGTGGGCCACATACCTGTTCACTTGTGCCAATTAAAAGGACACAGATTCATACACAAATACAGATGTGCTCTTCACACTGCTTCAGGTGTATGCAGCAGTGATGGAACGTTTGAATAGTTAGTTGTTGTCCTCTCGTAGTTCACTTGGCAGGAACTTGTACTGCTGCTGTCTGATCTGAGCCAGTTTCTTCCTGGCTTCTTCCAGCTCTCTCTCCTTTCTCAGCATCTCCTCTTGAGCTGCAATGATCTAAACAGACGAAAAAAAAAAAAAGCATATAACATTTTGTCTTTATTTCTGGCCTAAAATATATTTAGAGATAGCAGCTTAAAAATGTGCCATGTGTAAAATTCTGATGCATTTTACACATCGATTTTATGTATCACTGTTCATTGCCGATTCGTCAACAGGTTGTAACACAACTTAAAGAATGAACCATGACCTTCTTAGTTACCTGTAACAGCCTCTTTCCCTACAGTATCAACAGTGCGCTAACATTAACAAACCTACATTACTGCAAAGAATGTGAAATATATTGGGATGTAGTGATTTTAGCTGGCTAACAATTGCTTTCTGTAAAACATGGATTTCAATGGTTTGAGCGTTTCTTTGTGTAGATTTACCTGCTCGAGTGTGTTTGCATGTGCATGCAATTGTACTGTGCTTCAGTTACAACATTTTCTGAAGCTACAAATACTGTATTTGTAATGGTGAAGGCAGAATTTTTTTTTTTCTGAGAATATTAAGAATGTGAACCAAGAGGAGGTTGACCCAACAAGGCTGAATTGTACTTCTCCAATGTTACACGTGTTAATACACCAGCGTTAATGGATGCCATTTAGGCAACAGAAACTTGTTATAACATTAAAAGATGCTCAACATTCATACCTGAGCTATTCCACCAACAAACTTTGTCTTGACCACTACGTTGTGATCATCTGCTTTGTCAAACGCTGCCTTCTGAGCTGCCCGCACCAAGTTGTCTGACGCCTTCTTTACTGCATTCCCAGCAATCTAACAGAGGAAGAGATCAGTTAATAGCAGCATAAAAAAAAAAAGATATGCTTAGAAATATTATTCAATTAAATCTGAAAGTTTGTCTGTACCTGTAGTCTCCTCATGGCCTCAGAGTCCTGGTCAGCCTTGACTTTACAGGCCACCAGCAGCTGGGCAGTGGAGGCTGCCACCTGCTTGGCTGAAGAAATAAGCTTCTCCTCACTTGCATGGCCTTGCACTGAGGCGTTGGCTGCCTCACACAGGTTACTGGTTGCTGCTGCCACCATGCGTGCCTGGAAGAGAAAAGCAGAGAAAGACAGTTAGGTCATTTTGTTGGCAAAATTGTGCCTCAGATGGTAAAACAGCATAAAAATCGCCCTCTACTACACACTTACAGCAGAGATAAGCCCCTGTGACCACTGTCCATCGTCCACAGCATTGGCAGGGATGAGTCCCACTTTGCCCTGAGCCACCAGCTCTCTCTGGGCAGCTGAGGCTGATTTGACTAAAGCGCTAGTGGCTGCAGCGATGGACTTGGCTGCTTCCAGGATCTGCTCCTCGAAGTTCAGCGTCTCATCCGCCTGCTGAGGGGGAAGAAACCAATCAGTCAGACAGGATGATGTCCTACACAAGGCTAAATGTACACTAGACTTAACAAGTTAAGTGGGACTTTGTTTGGATGGAAGAAGTAACATCTAATTAATCATTTTGCCAACAATACTGACGCACTTGGTGAGTAAGAGAAACAAAAGATGAATTCCAAAAGCTTCACACAGCCAGATACAAAGCATCTTTTTAAACTGCAACAGCTGATAAGGAGCACACATCCAGTCATGCTCAACTTTGCCTGTTTAAAACACACACACAAACACATTCACACCACAAGTCTGTAGACAGAGCGGGACACTGTAGGAATATGTTTGATATATAGTTGGGACTGAATAACAACCTAATATATCAAACATATCAGACAGAGCCCTGCAGAGAAGGCCTCCGGTGGTGGGGGCAGGCAGGGAGGGAGGGGAGGTGTTAACTGGGAGCCAGAGGACATATACTGGACAGGCTTTAGCTAGCGCTACTACAGATAGATGGATGATAAGAGGAGGAGGGGGAGGGGGGAATCATGGCAGATGTATGAAAGAAGGCAATACGGCTGCAGAGAATATAAAGACAAGGAGGAGGGTTTCAGTGTGTTTTTAAGTCAACAATGAGGAAAGTATCAACTGAAAAGATAAAACTCAAAAACACTGATTTGATGGCCATGGATTTCAAATAAACTGGGTAAAATGTGTGACTGTTATGTCAAGGTTAGAGCTCCTGATTGAGTCATTATCTTAAAATCAAAAGGAAATGTGATGGGAATATGTAAACAGAGAGGAGACGGCACAAGACAAAGAGCACTTTTTCTGTGAATGTAAAAAAAAAAAAAAATGTGTAATTGTGTTACTGGGGTTTCTAAAATACTGTGAAAACTCCCGACATTGACACTGAAACGTGAATATAGACTACAAAAAAAACAACAGAGACGGACACAGAACATTGCGAAAGGTAAAAAAGTGTCATGCATGAAGGCATTGCTATAAAGGAAGTGTCTAATTCACAGTGGTCTATACAGTGTACTGTACAGTCCAAAGACGTCTGATCAAATAAAAAGGTTAAATCTAAAAGGCAATAAAACTCACCACAGTTACAAAGATGGAAATTATGATTTGTGTATTATCTGGGAACTCTGATACAAAAAAGGTAATAACAGGCAGTCCACCAAAGACATGGAACGTAACTAAGCAAATTTACCCAAGTACTGTCATTTTGAGGTCTGTCTCTACTTTACTTTATCCTCATACTACACTACATTTCAGAGCATATTATACTTTCTACTCCACTTATTATATGACAGCTGTAGTCAATAGTTACTTTTCAAATCAAAGATTTTCCATTTAGTTTATAAAATACAATACAAAAAGAACTGTCTGGTTGGGGCTCTTTTTACGTGCTTCACATGTGGGTTTCATTTAAATCCAAAGATCCAAAAGGTCAAATTATCCAATATTTCACAAAAGCAAAGATTAGAAAAATGTTTTCAAAAAATGACTACAGATTTCTGTAGCAGAAATGCGATTTTTCTTTCCTCCTAGTGTTAATTTCACAATCCCTGACCCCTGCTATTTATACACTGATACATTGATGTTCATCTAATAACGAAATATATGATCATTTATCAGTTACAGTTACAAGACACTTACACTTTTGATACTTTTATTTTTTGTTGATAATAATTAGGCCTCTGTAGGCCTCTCTGTTGTACTGGTACCTACAAGTATGTAGGTACTCCCACAACTGGAAACCTTTCATGCTTACTTATATTTTGCTAATAATACATCTGCACATGTCATTTTGTAAAGTTTTAAATGTAGGATTGTAAAGCCTACACTGTGGTATAGACCTTTTAGATATAGTAGGGTCAACACAGGTGTTTCCAATGGTACTAAATAATGTTTTATTTCATTTATAACAGCAGAGACTTTATTAGTATCACTGGTAACACCTGTGTATACCTACGATTACATGTCGAAATGGCTGCTGTGAAAAAGGTCTATTACTACTTTTACTGAAGGATCTCAATACCTCGTCATACTATTAATACTCTTACTATTTATACATTCATATAAACTAAATGTAATTAAAACTTTGAGTCAGGTGCAAAACTACCTTCCTTTCTACTGCTCTGCAGTTCTTAAGAACAACACCATAGTGAAATCACCTCTCCATACTCCGTCAAAGACCCACTGAGTTCAGTCATGCAGTTACCCACCTTGGGCTTGGCTCGGGGTTTGAGCTGCTCCAGCTTCTTAGCTGCCGCTTCGATGGACGCCGCTGCTCCGAGCAGCTCCGTTTCTGCGATGACCGTTGGATCCTCGGGGTCCACCCACTCTGAACCTGAAGCGTGCACGCACACACACAACTAAGATTTAAAATTTGAAAACATGATTTAAATAAATAAATAAATAAATAAATAAATAAATAAATAAATAAAGCAGTGTGTCAAAAGGTCATGCCCCACAACAACAACACTGTGATCACACAAAGAAAAAAGAAAAGAGAGAAATCACTGCATCCCATGCATAGCTGATGGAGGCCACAAACTGCCATTCACTGCAATGAAGGTGGAGTGATTTATTTAGAGTGAGATGGCACATTAAACGAAGCGTGATGGATGGAGCTGGCTATGCACTTGAGAAGCCTGCGAGCAGCTGATCTTCAAAATGAGATTAAATAATCAATGTTAGCGCTGAGGAGAGAACGCGTTGAACAGCTCACAACTGGTGAAATAAATCACGGTACAGAAAACAATGCTAACTTACCTCCATCTGTTGCAAGAGAAGGGGGACAGCGATATTACCAAAAGTTTGTTTGAAGGACTTTTTCTGTTGTTATTTGGTAAATTAAAAATGTATTCTGTTATAGATGCAGTAGCCTCCTAACTGGGGATTATAAATAATGACAGATTTTGTTGGAAGCTTCATTAGTAAATCAATAGAAGTTATCACTTACGGATGTAGATTTGAGGTTCATCACATGTAACACTGTAAAAAAGTGTGAGGTTTGTGTGTGAGCGATTACCTTTCATGGCCTCAGCAGTCTGGATAAGCTCCGTGACAGCTCCTGCCACTCGTTTGGAGCAGGCTGCTAGCTGCTGCTTCTGCTCTGCTGTTGGCTTCTGCAGGACCTACACACACAAAACACGCGCACACATTAAACAAACACTATTATGCTTGAAGAAAAATTGAGACAACATTCATATGGCTGTATCCTCTAGCAATAAAAACAATTATATTGTATATTCATTAAACCCTAAATCTTAAACCCACTGTTCACTCCTTAACTTGACAAACTAACCATTTAAAACTTTCCTAAAAGATTAACCTTTCTAAAGATATATAACACCAGGTTCATGTAATGCAAATAAAATAAATCATAAGCTAAATCCAGAATGATTCCACTTTATGTAACCAATAAAAATATGGCATCTTGGGTTTGAATATTTCTCTTTGAGCCTCATACAGTTGCCAACAGATGTTGAAACAATCAGATGAACAAATTTATCTGACAACTTTCGTACATGGTGTACGGCCAAATTTTTTCTGAATTAGAAAAAAAACAGAGAAATTTAAATAGAGAATAAAAGGTTAATGGTCAAAATAAGTTGTATTTCTGATGTATTTCAGAATACTACATAATTTACACATCTAAAATTGTTAATGTGAAGGCAAAGAACAATAAAAATCACAAGAAAAGAAATCTCTCTCTCTCTCTGAAGATACTTACTGACACAATGTTGAACCTACCAATAGTACTTGTTCCAGCAGTTCAATGTATCCAGTTGTACACTCTGCTCCAAACATCAGTGCTCTGTTCTTCACCTCCTCACTGACCTCTGGATTATAGGCCGCTTGCTGAAAGACAGAAACAGACACTCCTGATACAACAGAAATATTACATTTTCCTTTATAAGTTCCATAAAAAAAAAAACCCCAAAAAACAAACAAACAAACATTTTCTCTTGGTAAGGTATAAAAAAGAACCTTGCAGGTGGTGAGCATGTCTGAAATAGCCTTGCGGCTGAGGTTGGCTGTATGGATGATGTCCTCCTGCCGGGCAGAGTTCCCTGCAGCCACTGCTTTAGCAGTTGCCATGGTGATGCCCTTAGTCATGCGAATGAACTCCTCAGGTGTCGTCGTCTTGTTGGGAGCGTCCTTGGATTGAAACAGCTGGGGACGACAAAGTGGATGTCATTTGACAGCTAGTGTTCAAATTTGATTGTAGTGTTCGCTGCGTTCATGTTTTCATGATCAGCCAAAATATCTTTCTTGAATCATTAAAAGACATAATTTATTGTCAGTCATAATTAATCCTTGGTGATATTGCATTAGTGTTGTCCAACATCCATCCATGCTTATGCCCTCCACCCGTCCTCACCGACATTTCCTGTTTGATACACTCGATTGTGGCCTCCAGAGCTCTGGTGCCCCGGGTGGCTTCATCCTCTACAGCCTTGACTGTTTTCAGCAGGGACGTGACGTTGGTCACCATCACCTGTCAGAAAAACAAAAAAAAAAAAAAAAAAAAAAAAAAAAAAAGATTTCAAGATTCATTCATATCAACATTTCCCGGTAATGGAGATGCAGCACTAAAGTATGTTATGACTAATTGACTAAATTATGTGCATCACGGTAGTAATAATAATTGTACGACACATGTCTTAAAACAACTTGATAATTTTCTTTTTATATTTCACAATGGCTTTCCTAAAATGTATTTTTCCATTGTAAGCACATTTTGCATGTTTTACACACTTTTATTTATTTTTTGTATTTATGTATGTTGTATACAAGCCATTAGTGTCTTCTTCTGAGGTTCAAGCATTGCAAAGGACTATAAGGGTGTACTGCATCCAACCTAAAGACAGAGGGCGCTCAGCACCCAGGCAAAAAAAGCCCACAGCCTTCAAGACTTGAAGCTAAAACATTACAGATGGTTTACAAGATTTTTTTTTCACCTTAGCTCCTAAAATTGCATGTGGCATGTTGTTATCATGTGAAATATGCACTGAGCTGCCGCAGACTGTGAAACTGACGTATAAAAGATAAAAAATAATACTGCTGATAATGAGCAGGCAACAGCGTCATTGGTGGATTGTGAATATGGCTTTGAAAATGTGTTGAAGCTAAAGATTCAGTTGATTTATCTTGTATACAAATATCATAGTTTTACTGGCTATTTACATTCCCGAGACACAGTCTTCAGTTTAAGTCAGATTTCATCATGACAGGAGAGGTACTGTAGCTGAATAACATTGAGGAGGAGGAGGAGGATGTCTGCTTTGCATACATATAGTATGTGGGATAGTGTAAATATTTTTTATCAACAGAGAGACCTTTAAATTAGATCACATAGTTTAAGGTCCTGCAGACCCCCTCACCTTGGCAGCGCTCTTCAGTTGGTACATAGATGGATCATCTGCTGCCTTTCCTGCGGCACACTTGGTGGCACTAATGAGCTCAGCCAGCGCCTTGGCTACATCTTTGACAGCATTTATCAGAACCACCTAGAGAAAAGGACACGCAGATAGACACCAATTTATCACAACTCAGCCAGGGAACGAGCCAAACTCTGAAAGGTTATTGCCATTCACGGCTCATTCTTCCATATTTCTGTTAAAAGGCACAGTGAATATAGGACAAGCAGATAAATGAGAGAAGAAAAGTTCACCTGTGTCTCAGGGTCATCAGAGCCAATACTGGCAGCTCCTAGTTTGACCACATCTGTGAGCTGTGTAATGGTTTTGGCAGAAGACTGGGCAGCCTGAGACAACTTGTCTTGACCAGAAGCTGCACCAGACACAAGCATCTTTGTGTCCTCGACTAGAGCTTTGGCCGTCTTCAAAATGTTTTCCCTGAATAAGAAGAAGAGGCAGAAACAAAAGAAGTTGTTGGACATTATTTAAGTGATCTAGATGTTTTACTCGGTCATCAAAATTTTTTGCACGCTGACTCAATCTCTTTCCATATCAAATGCCTTTGTACATCAAAGCTGGTGCCAACACACGGAGGATCATTATGCCCGTTCTCTAAAATTGACAAGAGAAATTGTAGAAAGCTGATGCAAAGTTTCTCTAGGGATCTGTGTGAAACAAGTTGAGCTAAAAGGTGATACCACACCCTTTGATCCTGCCCAGCAGGGCTTCTCTATATTTTTGCTTTCATGATTCTTCAGTGAGGTGCAGGGCAATCTCACATACAATTATCTGTAAGGATCTAGGTTAATCATTTCTGGTTATGGGCGCATGTAATGTGCTAAGTCTTGTCTCGGATCATTAGATATGCATCTCTTTGAACTCCAATCATTCAAAAATAACACATGGATCATGAACATTTTTACTTGAAATTTGCACAACAATGCGTGATTTCTTCGACTATAACTTCTAATGTCTCGAAATCTTTTGCTGATTTTTCTTGTTTTTAGCACCATGGGAATTCTGCATGCCAGTGGAGTCTTTAGTCTCAGAGCAAAAGCAGTAAGAGAGGTGACACTTCCTCCGTCTTTCAAACCCTGAGGGTAATTTGTAGTTTTCTAACTTAAGAGGTTTCCTGCCCCCAGTTCACACAGCTAATATGTCATTCTGTCAGTTTCAGATGAAAGATAACCAGGGGGTTGCTTTTAGACTCCAGTCACATCTTGTACATGTAGACTTAGCGATGTCTCACACATTATTAAGTATGTGTACACAGACAGCATCAGGCACGTTTCCGGCTCTAACCTGTGGTCGGCGAAAGACTCGTCATTCTCTGCATTGAGTGTGCCGGCGGAAGCGAACATGATGGTGGTGTCCAGATCTGCGATGATGCCAGACACTGCACTGGCTGCTGTGATGCAGGCCTGAGTGCCCTTGTTGCCTGCCTGGAGGGCTGAGAGCACCAAGGACACCTGAGGACACACACGTGTAGACATTACACCCTATAATCATACAGGTGAGGATGTGCAGGTATCTCAACCTTAGGCAGAAAGGCTAGCTGTTTGAAAAGCAGATGGATTCATGGATTTTATTTATGTTACACATCAGGAATGGGACCAACTTACTTCTAATTAGTGTTACCCTAAACTAGTCAAAACAGAGCAGAAAAACACAACAGACTGCAATAGATCAGGATAAACACTTCCATTTCCTGTTGTTTGTGATATACATCTCCTTGGTACGTGATAAATAATGCATTCGACCGAGAAGACCAAACACTAGTCACAAGAGGATTTAAAAATTTGCTGTGATGGCAAAATAGCATGTTGGCGCAGACCAGCGCACAACATCACTCACTCATCGAAATGACTCCATGTCAAAGCGGTTTAAACTCCATTTCTTTTCCTCACAGATGCCTGAGTGGCAGTAGAAAATGATTAATGTTTCCAGACTCTTGACACTTAAATACTAGCAGTGATACTAGCAGTGGAAAGTTAAGACGTTAAGCAAGAGAATAAACCCTTAAAAAATTAAATGATCATTGTTGGGGAGTATTTTTTAAGGCAATTTGCTGTAGATAATGTCTCATAATGAAATCAAAGCTACTATCTCTGGATGAATGCGTTTGCTTTCACAGGCAAACATCTGCCCAATGTTGCTTGACTGCTTGGAAATGATCTGCGCATTACTTAACCATGAATTATTAAAAACAGTCAGTACAGTAATGATTATTGCCAAGGACTACAAGTAAAACAGTCAACCTGAGAAGCCCAAGAATGCCTTAAGCAAATGGTTTTATCCAAAAGGCTTTAATTCAGCAGACTCATGATAAAATAAATTATGGCACTAACCCATTTATGTTGTTGATACCATGACAGGAAGATCCCTTGTTAAACCACACAGCTAGAAAATAATGTTTTACTCTAAAGGACAGCACTGTAGGGAGTTAGTTAGGTGTGGATCATACGGAGACAAGCAGGAAAACCTCCAGCCCTGAGTGATCTGGTTTGAACACTTGGGTAAATGTATGAGCAACTTCATTGGTAGAGGTATGGAACAGCAGATGACAAAATAATATTTGTGACGAATGTATCAGGTAATTAAAAAGGTATGAGCATACTGTGTTTCTTAAAAATAAAAAAAGACTAACAAAATTACATAATCCAGATCTTTTAGGGACAGCATAATACCTTCTCTGTGACTGCACGGGCACAATCAATGAGCTCTCGTTTGGTGAAGCCGTCAGAGGGAGTGATCTGCAGGGCTCCAGCCTTCTGGACGAGGAAGATGCAGCCATGTCCGAGCTCCTGCACCCGAGTCTTGATCTGGAAACCGATCTGGATGACAGAAAACACCGTGCAATACAAATTTACTGAGCTATTATTCTTTGCCAACATGTCTTGTAAGAAACAAGAAACAAAAGAAAATACTTATGCAGAAAATGTGTCTCAGCTTCCCCCTAGTGTACTAATTGTGTACAATTTTTACATGCACGCATGTTGAAAAGATAAATGTGCCACACTGGTGTAGCAGAGCTGTACAATTGGGTGACGCAGGTCATCCTCACCTCTTCTGGCTCAGCTGTGTGAGCAGCCAGTCGTCCCTGAACGGCCAGCTGGCTGTAGTCCACGGTCACCTGAGAGGCCAGGGCTCCCAGCTCGTCTGGAGATGTCACCGATTTAGTCATCTAGGGGATAAACACACACAGACAGTCAATCCAAGCAAACCTACACACACAGTCTGGGTTTAGTTTGGCAATTCTATAAACATTTAATATTAAAAAGGTTTCCCATGTAATGAATAATTGTACAATATTGTTTGTGTTGATTTGTTCTGTAACAGCTGTCTGTGACATCTATTGCACGTCTGTCCGTCCTGGGACAGGGATCCCTCCTCTGTGGCTCTTCCTGAGGTTTCTTCCACCTTTTTTCCCTGTTAAAGGGTTTTTGTGGGCAAGTTTTTCCTCACTCAAACTGAGGGTCTAAGGACAGAGGGTGTCACTCCCTGTACAGATTGTAAAGCCCTCAGAGGCAAATGTACTTTGTGACTTTGAGCTATATAAATAAAATTTGATTTGATCAATAAAGTATTCACAAGTCACAGTCACATTTCAAAAATAGTCTCACAATGTAAACAATTATTTTGAAGGCTTACCATTTCCTGAGCAGTGACAGCAATGGCCTTAGAGTATTTCACCATACTGGTCTGATAATCCACAAATGAGCCCTCAGGTTCAGGCGGTGTACCTTCATCCAGCTGGGGAAAGACAGACAGACACGCGCACACACACCCACACAGTTAACAGCACTGCAATTTTCATTTTAGCCACGATTGGTTTGTCCTTCACAAAAAGGTACAAACATCTCCAAACATGAAGACAATCAATCATTCAGTTACAGGGATGTATTAAATCTAATCTACCCTTCAATTATAATAACTCTGTCAGATGTGCAGGCATCAGTTCATCCGCAAACCAACAGTAATGCAATTTTATATTCAAATAAACACTCAGAATGAATGATAAACATTATCCCCAAACCCACCCTGCAATTACAACTTTACAAGAGCATCCACTACAAAAACAGTCAATCACCAGCTTGCAGTACATACATTATGCTTTTTAACATTTCTGATAAATTAGAACACACAAGTGTGGCAAAGCTGCAGAGAAGAGAGAGATGATGTCATGTGGTGATAGCATGCTGGTGCTGGAATGAATCTCAGAATCGCAAGTACATGGTGTTCACCGAGTGAAATAACACCTTAGAATCTGTAGTCTTGACTAAGTGACTAAAGGTTCAGCAGAAAAGCCTTTAAATCACCTCTGCTGAAACCAGGGCAGAGAGCGACCATGATGTCAATGGATTTAAGAGGATTATCTCCTTTTAATCAACTACCAACGTGAACATGCTGAGTGACACATGGACAAAACACACACACACACTTGTTCACCATGAAGTCCCATACTGAACCCCTTTCACTAATTATTCATGATAAAAGTTGATGCAGAGATGGTGGTCCCTCTGGTGACCTACACCTGAGGCACTTTTTCCCTCCTTGCAATGAGTCGCACTCAGGAAGGTGAGGAGAGATGTAATTAGTGGATGCTATTCTGTCTGTACTTGAGATAAAAGGCTTTTTTTTTTCTTGCTTTCACACATTATGTGTTTGCCAATAGATTGACTGTTAATTGGAAAGATGGTCTGTCCTAGCACCTAGAATGGCTGTGTTGACAGTCAATTTTCCTCTGCCTTAGTGGCTTGTGATTTGTATTAATATGCTAATCTGTGGCTTTTTATGGTGCCTTTGAGACATCGAGGTTGTAACCAAGATGTTGCACAAAGGAAAGGGAAATCAGAGGTAAAACTCTTAATTAGAAAATGATGGACATTTGTAAATCTTGGAAAGAATATTAAGGCCATTTCCTGTCCTGCCAGTTTCCCTGTTCTCTCTATCAGCGCATAACCAATTTATTTTACTTGTTTTCCCAACAGTATTTTGGCTCTTTCCATTGAACCACTTGCCAAAACCGTTCCCCCATAGAATTTTGCCAACTCATTATGATTAAACTGAAATGGGAATATCGTTATGTAGTCTCAGGCGACCACAACTTTGTCCTTACTTTATTGTAGTAATCAGCAAATCAGCAAAGTTAATGCAGCAAAAAGTGGAAAACTGAGGTCTTTTTCCTGGAACTTGAGAGGCGCTTGACAGCTAGCATCTCTCTGGGGTCACACAGGGTGGACTAAGTCTTGGACCACTGGAAATGTGTTGCTTGCATATGGAAAGTAACATTCTTGCTGGGGAGGAAACGGTGCTTGGGGAGCACTTTATATATTTGGGCAGATTTCTCAGTGCTTGTAACACAAGACAATATAGACAGCAGAGGCAGAATAGCTGCTCCTCTGCAGCTAGAGAGAACATTTGAGGGCATCAGGTAGTGATTACTCCTTGACACCTCTCCTTCAGGAAATCTTTCAGGAGTACATACCTAGGAGGAGACCCAGAAGTAGGCTCAGAATACACTGTCAGGACCTCTTCTGGCCTGGGAACCCACTAGGATTGTGAGATAAACCTCGAGATACAGCTAGGGAAAAGGATGTATAGGCTTTTCTGCTTAGTTTATTGCTACTGGACTACTGGAGGAGGGAGATGATGGAGGAGATGTCTTATTACCAGAACCAGATAGTGTTGAGTGAGTGTGAATTGACCAACTGCAATCTTGGCATGGAAAGCTAATATCCTTGTTCCGGTGTGTTCTAATCACCAGTTTTTGCCCAGCAGCACTCACCTTGGCCATGGCCTCTGCAATGGACTCCACCATTCCTCCCACCATTCCTACTTCACTTGCAGCCTCATTCAGTGTCACCATGATATCATCAACCGCCTCTTTCATGAGCTGGGCTGCCTCTGCTATGGCGTCATGGGTATGAGACGCCTGTGTGACATCAAGACACAAGTGCACATTAAATCAACCATCCCGATAATCAGAGCAGCAATATATTAAAAAAAAAAAAGCATAAAGTGAAAAGGTCGTACCTTTGGATTTCCGCCACCCTCCTTGGCAGCATAAAGCATCTGCAGCGCAGACTCAGCCAGGGTCTTAGTTTGGTCCAGGAAAGTCATCTGCTGCTGGTGGTCCTTCAGCTTGGATGTCACACCCACAGAGGCTGCAATCAGTGGTTCAAAGTAACCAGCCAGCTGCGTTACCTGAGACGAAGGGTGAACGGTTTCAATGAGTTCTGTGAATTTCTTAATAATGGCAAAAGCTACATTTTGAAAAGGAGAAGAGAGAGATATCGCTGTAATAGTCATTTTGTCCAGATGGCTCACTCCTAAACAGTGGAAATGTGTTATACAGCTGCCCATTAAAAAAGTACTTCTTCGCTCCACAGTTGCAGTATTTAAGTAAAGTAATTAACTCCCTGCCCTATATACCTTGTGTCCTAGTTGGGAAGCTTCGCCTCTGGCAGCGGTGGAAACGGGGTCAATTAAGTGGCCAATTTCCTGCACAGTGGACGTCAGCTGCTCTTGTAGTGCCTGAAGAGAGGAAATAAAAAGAAATTAGTTTTTGTCTCACTTTTTAATAGGAGACAGAGGTACATTCAAATAAGTCAGCTGGAACCTGCTAAAAAGCACCAGGGAGGGACCTAAAGAGGGAAATCTAGCCCTGATATGTGAGTGTCAACGCTTTATAATTCAACGAAACTAGTGGAAGAGCGAGAAACTGTTAACTGTGAGCATTTCTGTATCAAATTATACCAATGTCATGTATCAGGCATACTAAAAAGACCAACAAAATACTGGTTTGCCATGCAGAAACCTTGCTTACATGACATCAAATCCCTATTTCTGTCTAATGAGCTAATTTTGACCTAGAAAGCACAGAAACCTAATTAAAACCACCAATAATAGATTAATAATTGATCATAGAGACACAAAAAGCCACACAAGGACTAGAAAAAGAAAAAAACCCATCAATTTGACTACAAAACGGAAAGGAAATAAAAGGAAATAGCGAGTGAGAGAGAGAGAAATAATATACAAGAAAAATCAAATGAAAACAGAAATATACCGGTGGTTGTCTTTGGAAAATGTTGAGTCATTTTCTGATGGTTGCTTACCTCCAGTGAGATGTCATCCCTGCTGGGTAAATTCTGGCTGACTGCAGCCAGAGAGGCCTGCTCAATGTCCCGGATACATTTGTTGATGTTATCAATTGAAGAGTCGCACTCCCGCTGGCCTGGGGCCTTATCCCTATGAATAAAAGGGACCGGGGGGGGAAAAAAAGGGGGGCCGAAGGCAATAAAATGGTTTGAATAAAAAAAGAGTAAAGTTGAAGGACGGTGTATATGAGGAAAAGTAGGACAGAGAATGAAGACAGGGAGACATAATAGAAGACAGGAGGAGAGAAAAGAAGTGCAGATGTTAACATAAGGGACACTTATTAAAAACACAGACAGCTTCCAGGATGTCTCTTTTCTACTGGGTCCCTCATCTCATTGCTGCTCAGATCACATCTGCTGAAATGTGGCCTGTAGGGTCTCATCACTACACAGGGAGATCAAGCTGGGCAACCAAATTAGCGATGAAGCCTCTGAGTGGTCTGGGGCACCGGCCACACGGGCAGAATAAGTTTAGTTAAACATTCATTTCCATGCATGGCGGCACACTGAAAGTGAAACTGAAATAAAACCTCATCTCTGCACGTAATGACACTAACAAAGTTATGAGCTTGGCTTTTGCAGGATGGAATTCATTCCTTTTTGTGTTCTTTGGCACCACAGTCCATCGTTGAATGCTATTAAAAGCCCGGGCCAAACTCCCAGCCCTCAATTTGCAGTCTAAAGAGGAAGGCCGTGATAAGGGCATCAGAAATGAACGAGATGCTAAGCTGCCTGCGAGCGAATGCTAACATGCTGATGTTCTGAGTCGAGCGGGAACATTGAAATTCAGTGTGTTTGACGCTGAGAATTAATTCCTCATGGGCATCAGTTTTGTTCTGATCAAGGTCAGGTACAAAAGGTGTGAAAGAGGAGATTAAAAATTTAAGCGGCCGCGGAATAAGAACAAGCATTTGTCATGCCACGGTAAAGCGTTTCGGCATCCTTTCTCAAGGGCGCTGCATTCGTCTCACAGGTGTTTTATAGAGCAATGTATTCAGATAAATGCAAGTCAAAGCTCCATTACAGTCAAAACTAAATGCTGAATTTTAACCATAGTTTTAACCTTGTAAATTTTCACCTCATATAATCCCCCTTTTGTGTATCCAGAAATAACGACTTCGCTGCCATGAGCTGCCAGGAAGTACGGTGGTGTAAGCATGGAGCGAAGGATTAAAATGATGTTGTTTTGGCAACTTCTCAGAGTTCCCACTAGTTGTGGTGACAAGACTCCAGGAAGTCAGTTTTACTGGCCAAGAAATAGTCAGTTTAAGAAACTTGCACAAAACCAAAACATGACTTTAAAACACAGATAAAATAAGCATGGTGATGGTGCTTGGTGAATATTGTTACCTTAGAACAGCCAGGCCATAACCACCCCCCCTTCCTCCTATTTATGCTAAGCTATTGTACCCGACTTTTCCTTCATTTTCGCTCACTAACCGGATGGCTGTGATGAGGCTCTTGATGGAGTCGGACACAGTGCGTGAGTGCCCAGCAAGAACAGACCAGGTGGGCGGGTCTTTGGGGTTGATAACCAATGAGCGTGCAGTCTTGAGCAGGTGGGTGGAGCTGTCTAGCATGGAGCGTGCAGAGTGGAGGATGGGCTCCTGTGCTGCAGAGCCCTACGGAAACACAAATTTATGTTAAATGAAAATGTAGAAATGTGTCCATCACAATGTCCTAAAAAAAATGCACGTAATAACTGTACATGAATTCTACAAACACTAAATGTTCACACGGCCGTACCTCATTGCTGATTTGAGCTGGGATGCTGGCAAACTCTGGGTTGGAAGCAAATGTTGTTAGGTTTTCCACAGCCTCGATTAGTGGAGCTGTGGCAACTCGACACTTGTTCCTGTTCTCCTCTGAGAAATCACCATCTAAAGCCTAGAAAGGGGGGGAGATGGAATAGGAGATCTAATTGAGTAAGAGTACCTGGTAGTGAAGAGTAAAGAACAAATCCCTGACTGAAGTTTGATGACATGTTTCAGAATGATCCAT
The DNA here is from genome assembly GCF_000972845.2 of Larimichthys crocea. Lineage (NCBI taxonomy): Eukaryota > Metazoa > Chordata > Actinopteri > Sciaenidae > Larimichthys > Larimichthys crocea. The sequence goes on along the minus strand of NC_040018.1, from coordinate 19,370,290 downwards.
CAATCACAATGGACATCACTGTTAAAACTAAATCCATATCTATACTATAACTGGCAAAGAAGTACTACCTTGATGGTTTTGACCAAGTTGGCGGTGCTGTTGGCCACCTCCTTGGCAGACTGGACAAAATGCCTCTTGGCAACTGGGTTGGTTGTCTTGGAGGAAGCCAGACGGCAGGCGTTGCAAAGTGCCGAGGTGTGCTTGGCAACAATGGTGGCTGCAGAGAGCACCTGCCACAAAATAAACAAACATTTCAATTAGAAACTTTTTGATCTCAAACTGTCTATAAGTAGTTGACAATGTAATTTAAAGTTATAAACTACTTAGCCCAGAGTCAGTGATGTCTGTGCCACTATGTACTAAAAAGGTATTCACTATTATACTAGCATGCATATTCCCTTAAATTCAAAACTGTCAAGCTGAAAACTGTGGGGGGCATATAATTATGCTGTTTGTCTTGAACGATGAATGTGGTTGAAGACAATAAAAGTGATAATGAGGTAAATATTGGACTTTCGGGCCTGTGGTGAAGGCGTCTGGCTACACAGTTGGAAACTTCTGCATCAGGTGTTCAAAATACCTTTATTGTCGCATTAAAGAGATGGAATAGCTTTGTCAACTTTAATAGTACTTCTGTGGCCTTCTCAGTTTTGTTTTTGGTTTAAGTAATGACCAACTTTTCTTTTAGTTTGCCTCATTTAAACGTGCAACACGTCCAAAGATCTTTCTCTAGGTAAGGATTCAGAGATAACATGATAAGACGGACATGACTGGAAATCTGCATGCACTCAATAAAACAATCAATGCACACAGCTATATACTTTACAATTCTTAAGGTTTTAACAATGCCTCAACAATGCAACACTGATTTAAAACGTCTCAGAAGAGAAGCTAAAGATACCACTGATCATGCTGCCAACAAGTACACTTGTTATAGTGTAGATCAGACCGACAGGTTTGCTATAAAGAGAACATTAAGTGCATGTACCTGGGATGGACTACTGTCTGGGTCTACAAGATTCTGACAAGCCATCTGAATGGCCTGGTTGGCTTTGGCAAACTGGATAGGATCCACCAACCCCTGGTGCCCTGCTTGACTGTTGGGATCAGACACACCAACCAGGTAAGAAGCCTGTGGAGAGAGAAAAAAAGCAGCATCAGCAAACAAAAAAACTATGTGATCAATTTAATACCGTCCATACTGAGAGCTTCTCTTCACATTCTGTACCTGTCCTGCAGCTTCAGTGAGGCCACACAGGGCCTTTGAGGCTGATCCGACACAGTCTCCAAATGCAGACACATCTCCAGTCTTGCAGTTTTGAGAAATACCTGCCATAGACTCTCCCAGGACCTGCACAGAACAAAGAAGCAGTGCAAGGAAAGAAGAGAAGAGAGAGGGATGCTTAGAATGCTAAGCACAGTGTGTGCAGACTGGTTATGTGTTTGATCACTAGAGCTGATTTGAAGGCCTACCTTGGAGTTCTCCATCACACTTTCGATGCAGTCGAAGTAGGAGAGGTCACTGACTGGCTCGTTGGGATTGTCCAGCATTCCTCTGACAGCCTGGGAGATGAGTGAGCAGTGTGAGTCTTAAGACAGCATTTCCAAAATGATTTACTATCAATAAAATCTCCCTGGTTAAACAGATTCACAAACTTTCAGGGACCCCAGGTAACATGAAAATGTTGTTTCTTTTGGGACTACACAGATAGCCCATGGTGAATAAAATCTGACTTGATTTTTCCTGTTTGATAAGTTCTGTTTACCTCCAGCTCTCTCAGGGCGTTGTCACACTCCTTCTGGCCGGGAGCCTGCTGTGTACACAGCGTGATCAGCTGGTTAATGCTGTCAGTCACGGCTCTGAAAGAGGGAAAGTGTTTGTGAGCATTTGACGTGTGCAAGCACATTTACTTGGAGGTTTTTATGTGTTAATAACAAAGTCTGTGCATCCTTGCATACATCAGACGGCGTCTTAACGACAGGAAGGGCCTTGCACTTCTATAAAAATATTACATGCAATACTACATACAATATGGATAAAAGCATTAAAAAAAACCCACAATGTATAGGTGTGTATGTGGTTAGTTGCGGTACCTCGCAGCAGCAGCAAGCAGGTTCTTGGCGTTTGCTGCCGCAGGGTCTACAGACAGACTCTTAGCTGCCAGCAGCAGCTTGCTAGAAGCCATGGAGATGTTCTTCAGGTTTCCAATCACCTGCACCTGGTCATCCTTTTTCTAAAATCATCACATTGTAACATCAACAAACACATCACACACACACGACTTTGACAGACTTCCAACATTCTTGTGAAACTGATATAACGAGACTGACCTGAGTGTGGCCGGCCATCTCTATACCAGCATCCAGGAACTCATCAAAGTCTTCACTGAATTTTCCGGAGGCTACTGCCAGCTGGCTGCTGGAGCCTCTAGAGGCATGGACCACCTCGCCCGCTGATTGGTTCAGGTCAGCTGCTGTTTGGTTCAGCTCGCTCTGGGCCTCCTGAAAGGACTTGGAGGCTGGAGGGATCTGAACGGAGGACAAAAAGAAGGAGGATAAGAACTGAAAAAAGGTTATGAGACAGAGTGCTGGCTGCGAGAGAGAGAGAGAGAGAGAGAGAGAGAGAGAGAGAAATGAACTTAAATTCTGATAAAACAATTCAAAAACTTCCGCATCTATCAATTTCACTTTCAACTTGTATGCGACATTAACTTAACACACTCCTCAAGGATCTTTTTGCTGTGGGAGTATTAATAGAAAAAACACATGATGCTAATTTTGCTGGCAGAGAGCTGGTGACTCACAGACCAAACTCACAGTTTCAATCAGCAGCTTCTTGCTAGCCTCCCCGATGCTCTTGAGAGCCATGTCCACATCCTTCTGGCCGGGCAGACAGTTGACGCAGTTGTTCAGAGAATGAGACACAGCCTTGGCCACCTGGAACACACAGCACGTTCACAGTTTGGGTTAAGACAAAGATGCTGAGCTAGAAATCTTAATTTAAAATGAACAAGAGGCAATCTTACAATTGTTTTTTTATGTGTATAAATATTAACCAGGGATATTAACGGAGTCCTTTGCTGTATTTGACAAGTGTTCACTTTCATGTATTATGAAGCAGATATGAAGCAGAACAGTAGATATTTCATCGTCGATGAGAAAATATTCAGTAAAATAAATGAAGCACAGAAATGAGCTGCAGGGCAAAAAGAACCGACTTTCCTTTTAAGTTTACATGGCTGCATGTTTGATTTCTTACAAATTAACGTCTTTAAAAAAATTGTATTACTAATATGTAAATCACATGGGATTCACCGAGTTCTATAAAATGTTTAGCTTCATTAACTTTTCCGTTTTAGTCAAAAAGTCAACTTTAAATGCTGTGTTTGATGTGTAATGTTTTAAAAGTGTAAGTACACACACTGTATGATATAGAAAATGATCAATTACAAGTGAATCAGTGCTCGTAGACAAAAGAAGTGACAATATTTCTGTTTTGACAACCTGCAGAATTCTGCACAACTGTCTGTGCATTGACATTTGACGGCGTCAACTGTGTGACAGAAAGACGAACTGAGCCATCCAGCCTGCAGCACCAACCGTCACCCGTAGTGTTAAAAAGGACAGACATGCAGAATAGATTCCACAGCCCCGAGCGATCCTGAACTGTCTCACCTGCGCCAGCCTCTGCTGACTCTCTGCGTCTCCGGGGGAAATCAGTGCCTGCTTGGCCTCATGAATGAGAAGCGCAGAGCCCTCCATAACGTCACGAGCTGAGTCCAGCATGGCAGCTGCAGCCTTGGGATCCGTGGTGGAGGCAGCGACGCCGCGGGCTGCCTGGGCCAGCGTTTTCAAGGCCTGAGCAGTCTCTCTGGCTGCTATTCCTACACACAGGATGCGAGGCAAGAGAGAGTATAAACGTGACAGACAGCAACTAAAATCAGGGAATTATCTCAGAGACGTAGATACATTTTTAAAAAAAATTTTTAAAACGTCATGGGACTGCAGAATTTCCTCCTCAGGTTCTATGGTGAACCAAGGACTCGGTCAAAGGTAATTGGAATTCTTTAGAAAACACCATTACAACTGAAGAGATACAAAATAGTCAAAGTTGTTATCTTTTTAATGTCTTTTATTGCTTTACCCTCCTGCATCACACAAGGCAGCCTTTTTAGAGCTCTATGTCAGATCAGGGCAAATATCAACTGACTTTTGATGCTGTATATTGGGTAATTGGAATATTCAATCAGACCTCAAGTATCTCAAATATTTTCATGTGAAGTCATGTGAAGATGAGAAAGAAGCTCTGTGTGCCGTATGCACTGCATAGCAAAATATGCTGCCAAGTGCAAAATTTACTTCCAGTGAGAAAAGAGTTTGTGTCAACGGGCGTACATTTAGACTGTAAAAGCACAACATGAAGGATCTTCTATTAAAAGGGGCATCAATGCTCATGGCGGCTGCTGGGATTGTGTAGGGTCACAGTAAACGGTGCCAAGATAAGTTTATTTGAAAACAGGCAGGCAGGTATTATGGTGGCATGAGGGGAAAGGTTGTGCAGCTTTTATAAAGATGTCAACAGTACCAACCTGTGTAGTGTTCATTTCCTTGGGCAGCACATGTGAGCAGCTGAGCCATGGAGGATCCCACTGACTTAGAGGTGCTGCCCAGATCCTGAGCACACTTCTCCAACTAAAGCAGAGGGAAAGGCGAAACAAATAAAACAGCAGCTTTATATGCAAACCCATTAAGCCTCTGCTTCAGGTGTGATGGTAGTTAATATAATTTGAATAGCTCGACTGAGCTCAATATAGCTGCGATTTTTATTATGTTGGGTTTGGATGAATCCTAAGTCTCCTGAGTCTCTTACTGATTCTCCGGGTAGTGGTTTCAGTTGGGCATTAACAGCAGCCAGCCTGGCATCTTGCAATTCGCTTCTCAGGGTCTGGATGGCAGTGAGCGCAGAGTCGATCTCCATGGGACCACAGGCTTCATGAGCCTAGAAAATCAAGGAAGTCTCCTGTCACTCACAGTTACACAATGATTATTACTTATGTTTTGCACTTGTAAGTAGGCATAAATATATTTTGTTGTCAGTTTTTGCTAGTTGCAAACTCAAAAAACTGTTATATGCTAAATATATCAACTGCAAATCCTGTACTTGAGGAAAGTGCATCAAACTATTGTCACAGGTCAACTGATGTGACCTGAACCGCACTGTGTAATTTAAAAAGCTTCTAGGTCAGCAGTTCAGACTTCAGTGCCTTGGTGTGGACTAAGCAGTAAATAACTCACTGAACAAAATGCACTGACATTCTGCCATGATTTTAACCAGGAAGATCATCATACACTATCTTAAAGAGTGTATGATGTGTCTTGAAGAATCTGGAAGAGTATTAGGTTTGTTGTTGCTTGTAGTTTGCATATAAAGTACAGTGACTTCCTGTGAATGCCTTGTGTGTGTGTCTCTCCTCTACCTTCTGTGCAGACGTCCTCAGCTCAGCCAGGCAGGTGGCCAGGTTCTTGGCACACTGACCCAGTTGCATTGCTGCAGCCTGATCTGTCACCGTGGGAACAGATGACTTTGCTGAGGTCACCATCTTACTTCCAGGCTGCAGAGCGGAAAAGAAAAAAAGGGTCTGAAATGATCAATAAATCTATAATAAATTATATTTTCCTTCAGGGCATTAAGGAATGAGAGGCTGAGAAAACTAAATGTTGCTCTGGGCAACAACAAGAAACAAAGGTTAAATTATGTGGTGGTATTTGTGGAAACCCCACAGCCCTGCATCAGCTCTAAAAGTGCCACTGAGGCATTCAACACAATAATCCCATCACACCACTGCTGCTTTAACTGCCTGCTTACACCAAAAAAGAGGTTAGAGACCTATTTTTAAGGGATCCCCACATGGCAGAAACACTATTTATACTTTGTTCAGCCTGGTTCTCAATGTAGGACTGAAGTTACTCAATCTGAAATAAAGTTTTAACAATCCAACAAAGATAAGGACACTGTGCGTGTGTGTGTTTGTACACTGTACCTGTAGGAAGTTCTGGCTAGCGATGATGAGTGCTAGTTGTGCGCTGAGGTCCTCAGGTTTGGCCTGACTGCCACGCACCCCCTGGACAAGTTGTGGGATGTGGTCTGCTACTGCCTACATACACACACAGACACACACAGGCACACACAGACACACACAGACACACACAGGGCATATATACAAGCTTAAATCCAGCCCTTAGTATAAAATCACTCTACAAGACTATTTTTAAATCATCAAACAAACAATTTGAACAGTCACAATACAATGACAGCTGATATGAATGACAAGTGCTCAATAAGGATGTAAAAGTAATAAAAAAATATTGCGACACAAATAGTCTAAATAATTTGTTATAATTGTTGTTAACAAAACAAACCAACCAACACACACAAAAAAAAACATCAAAAATGAAAAAGGTACTGTACTGTCTCACCTTACAGCTCTGCACCAGCTGTTGGTGAGCAGCAGTGTTCTTGTTGGAGGCGGCAGCATTTTGAGCAGCTGCGATGGTCTGTGTGGCTGCAGCCGCAGCCTGCTTAGCAGCATTCTGAGGAATATTCAAACATCCGCATGTAAAATCTGGTTACATAGTAGCTCTCTGTCTGTCTCAAGTGTCAACAACAAACACTTCTCAGTGTCACATCTCTGCTTTTGAGTCTGGGTGTTAAAAGATTCCTCTGTCGAGTTTGTGGTATCAGAGACAGCCTTGATATTTTTCTACATCCCTTTGCATTTTCCTTACATTTGCAGAATTTCTCTCTATAAAGGCGATAAGTATAAAGTATCTGTGTACTGCGACAATTTATCAAGCAATACTACAGTATACTGCAATGTATTTGATTAAAATAGTGTAGTCATGTTGTTCAGACAAAATAAATTATTGTACATAAAATAATAAAAAGGACAACAAACTTAAGTCTAAAAATCCTGAAATTTACAGATGAAAGACTTGAAATCAACATCCAGCACTCGCTGATCTTTACTGCCTCCATAGTAGCATCCTAATATTTGGTACTTCAGACATGGAAACATTAAGAATTGGTCTTGGTGTTAATTTTATTGTAAATATTTTCAAGTCTAGCTTCCTGAAGTAGCAGTTGAAAATATGGCGTCACTGACCTCCAGTCTGTTAATCAGTTTCTTCTTGATAGCATTCTGAGCAGCAGCGTTGGTGGCCACACGCAGCCCCTCTGCGGCCTCCCTCAGTCTTTGCTGCTGGTCCTCATTTTCTGGGTATGCTGCTGCGCCCTGAGAACACACGCGCACACACACACATCAGCAAATATAGAACACAACAGGTGAGCAGGAGGGGAAAACAGTAGGTACGAGTGTGGGAATGTTACAAAGAGAGTAACGGCTGAATGCTCTGTGTAGTCCTTAAAAGATCATTTTTCAAATACTTTCTTTCTTTAAAAAAATCATTATCATTCCTGAGTGACATGTCAGCACTCATCACACACAACCACTAAGATGGGTAGCAGACACACCCACACAACTGCCATCTGCAGCGCATACAAGTAATGTTATCCGATCAGTGCACACAGACCTTTAAAAAAAATGATGCAGACCTGCTTTAGATGCTGCACCCAAACTGAGCCGCCACTCCTTTTCACTCAAACAATCAAACAATGGTGGAAATTGTTGGGTCTGTAAATATTATTATGAAGAGGACTGCTCTGTATGGAAAATGTCATGAGATAACTTCTGTTATGATTTAACGCTAAATAAATAAAATTGACTTTTGTTGATGTCAATAAGACATGCTGATTATTCACATCAGCAAGCAGCTCTTGGTTTCCTTCCTGTTTATGAATCCAGCAGTACATGTTAACTGGATTCTGTGGAGACCAATCTCACTTAGCACCTCCGTGTCTCCTGCTGTTGGAGAGAAAGCTAAGCCTGCTGCCATTAGGTTAATTAACTGGGAACTCTGTGGCTTCACCTGCAGCTGCACAGAGAGGTGAGTGCTGCTGGAAATGCATGTCATTCAGGTAATGTTCAATCCCACAGATGCTGCTGGCAGCACATAGACAGATATCACTAGGAATATAGTACAAACCGGGAGGAAACGCCACTTTAACCATTTGACTTTGCATTAATCACAATAAAATTATGTTGGTGACCAGCTTTGCGTTTTCAGCTGCTGTCTGCCTGCTGGCAACTGCTGACATCATTTAAATTTAACCAGCCAATTTGCATAATTATTAAAAAGTGCTGATTTCCAGTGCTGACTAGCTTTCAAAAAAGCGTGGTCTGTTTTACAACGATACAATACAAGCATAATAAGTAGTCTGGCTAAAAGCAAATCATTGTCGAACATGGGCTTGAAAAAAATATAAGTCAGCTGTAAAACACACAGTCCAAAAACTCAACTGCACAAGCTCAAATCAATCAGTTACCAAGGCGACGGCTGGCTGAGGCCTCAGCCTCCATTGACACAGATAAATATACAGCTGTGACAGCGTCAAGTCTGGCGTCGAACTCGACCGTCAAACCAGCTGGAGGGCGTCATTTCATTTTCATTGTGGAATTGGAGAGTTATTAATATCAGTGTGTGATTCTGCAGACAGATAATGAGACTGATGCAGAGCGATAGCAGATAAATAATTTGGAGATGGGATCAGAGTGAGTGACGAAGCTGCTCTTCAGCAGTGTGGGAAGAAAAAGTCTGATGTCCTCTTAATTATGAAACGCTAGAAACTGGAGGGTGAATTTAAACATTGTATGGATCATAACATTTCAACGTTTAACCCTATCATTTTGTACTTATTCACTCATTCATTCTCTACTCAGAGGTCTTCATTGGAGCATTCCTGCCCATCGACTGTTTACAAGGCAAAATAAATTGCTATTAAACCAAAGGATTAGACTCCACATAAATAAATATATTAAAGAGGAGCATGGCATTCAAATTAATTAAAACTAACCACTACCATTTACACTGGATGCCAGCAAAGCAGTGTTTATTTTATTCAGACATCTTACTAAAAAAATAATGCAAGAACCCAGAATTACATCTATTGTTATGTATATTTAAGACTAAAGAGAGATGAAATTGCTCTGGGATGGCTTCAGAATCTCACAAACGATTCCCGACATGCTAATATTAATTCTATTACAATTATACAAACAAAACTAAAACTGAAGAGCGTCATGGTGACATTAACGCCAGGTTGGAAGCAGTATTGCACATATGTGTTGACCCATTCACATGGACAGCACTCCAGATTTTGGTTTGAAAAAGGTATCAGAGACACATCCTTCAGCTGCTCCATAGAGAGCAAATAACTGAATAATTCCCAGACAATTAAAGCACAGGAGGTGTTTAAAATCTAATTAGAAAGGAATAACACAAACAAAAATACTATCAACCCACAAAACGAATAAAATGTCAGTGGACCGACTCAACAATTAACTCACTGATTCATGTGTCGATGATGATTTCCACCTCAACAAGAAAGTTCCCTGCATTTGCAGATGTTGAGAAACCTTTTTTTTTCAAATTAAAGATCTGTCCACGCTCTACATTTCTACAAAATTCAAATGTCAGTTTTTTATCAATAAAATACTACTTTACAAACAAGACTAAGCAGAATCATTTCCCAAACTGTCATACTTGGTATTTCTCTTTTTTTATTCACACACACACACACACACACACACACACACACACACACACTTTTGGGATGTATGGCTCAGCTTTTTTCCCCTCTTTGCTGTCACTGAAAAGGTCACTCAGAATTTACAAGATGTCTTAGGAAATTCCACTACTGTGATTAAAACAAAAACTTTCCAAGTCTTAGGAAATTCCACTACTGTGATTAAAACAAAAACTTTCCAAGATTATTTTGGGGTCACCGATATGAATTATGCATGGACTAAAGGTAATTTACGCCATCCGCTTGGTTCACTAAACCTACTGCTTTTGGCTGGCAAATGTTGAGATATAAATGCAAAATGACAAGAAAATAAACAGAATAAATATTATACACTGCATGTCTCACACCGCTCACCTTTGCTGCCTCCACCATCCTTGCGGTGGCGTCGGCCAGCAGTTTAGCAGCTGCCAACAACTTCTTAGAATTGTCGACGTCCACCTCGGCCTCGGCGTCCGACCTCATGGCATTCACCAAGTCCGAGGTGGCCTGAGCCAACACCCGAGCCTGACGAACCATCTCTCCTGAGATGAGACACAGGTCATTAGAGTGTGATTAGAGAGGAGAGGGGTGGTGTGGAGGAGGAAGGGAAGGAGAAAAAGAAGGAAAACAGGAGACATGTGGACTAATGCAACTTTAAAAATGAAATAAAATCCATCTTCATTTCTTTCTTGCAATAACAGTCTAACTAGGTCTGACGACTGCTTTCTGTTAGAAATAATGATGCAACGCTGCAACCTTCCTGGAGCAGATAAATATTTCAACAATCTGCATTGATTTTTAATTTGATACCATTTCATTTTGTATCAGTAAGAGAAATTCAAGGTCCACTTGTTAAAATGACTGATGGTAAGTTGACTCATATTGTGACTGTTTGACATGCAACATTAGCATCAGAAAAAACAGAAGCTCAGTGCAGTTGGATTTCTTGAAGTTATATTTGCGTCCCTCCCTGGTGTTTTTGACTCCATCTGAAAATATTCTCTGTTTATTTACCTAATGAGGTGAGACAAAAGAGATAAGAAAGGGATTTTTGTTATATTCTCTTTGTCGAAGACCTGGTGAACCAAAAAAAGCTATTCAGCTGTGAGCCTCTATAATTCATGCGAACGTATCAGCTGATCTGCCAACACTGCACTACAGAGGGATTCACACTTTTGTTTTTCCTCATCAAATTTTATATTTGTACCTGAAAGTCACATTCGACATAATCTGACACATTTAATACCGGCGTCATGTGTTCATGCCTTCTGCAGAGCACACACGAGTTCTACTTGTCTATTGAGCCAATCAGTCTGGCTAAGCTGCCCACTGTGCCGGGACGTTCTTTGTGCATCTCTTTCTATCCATCTGTCTTTCTCTGCTGTCAGACTTGTTAACATCACTGTCAGCTTTTTTTTCCCTCTGTGGGTTCACCAGGGCTGACAGCAGCCCATTCAAACCCACCATCATGCCAGTCTCTCTGAGGAGATGATAGGATGAAGCATGACACACAGTAAGACAGCTAATCAGAAAGTTGAGAGCTGTGGAAAGCAAGTTTTAAAGCGTAGATGAGACATAGTTTATGTGCTTTTCATCACATTTTTAAAACAAGATATTGACTAAGGCAAGTCGCATTTAGAGACATTTTAGCCTGAATTTCAGAGCATGATAAGAGAAAAGAAATGGTGTCTTGTAGATTCAGATTCACTAATATGACCAAATCAAATTCAAGGTCAGAGATTATCGTAATTTTACGAACTAAGAGAGTTAAGAGTATTTTTGTTCTTTTATTCTAACTGTATTGTCAACCAGACTATAGAAGAGCGTACAGCCATGCTCTGTGAGGATGCATTTAGGAATGGCGGTGCTTTGTGTAAAAGCTAACAGCAAGTCAGCATGCTCACAATGACAATGCTAAAATGCTGAGGTTTAACGGGTATAATGTTTACAATGTCTGCAAATTTAGTTTAGCATACCAGCATGCTGGCATTTGCCAACTAGCACTTAGAAAAAAGCTTCATCTTAGGTATTTGAGCATAAACCAGGTGTTTGCCCAGTATAAGGCAAATTAAAACTTGATGAAAAGGCATCACCACATTAATAATTTCATGGAAATGCATCCAATAGTTGCTAAGACACTCTAAAGATGTCACCAAAGTCAGTACGGTTCATACTCTGGGGACCACGAATGTCAAGAATGTAAAATTTATGGCAATCCAATAATTGTCAAGACATTTCAGTCCGGACCGAAGTAAAGGACATCCCAATCAAAGACAGACATTTCCAATCCCAAAATCTGTGCATGGCTGATAAAAAAAAAAAAAACTAAACACTGGACTCACCTGCATCTCCCATCGAGCTGAAGATACTCTCAGTGACAGTCATAATGGTGTCTGTGGCCTGGTCGTAGCGCCCGATAGGCTCTCCCCTCGAGGTGTACTGACGAACATGTTGCAGGAGATCTCCCAGAGCCTGACTCACCACGCTGGCTGCTGCACTCACCTTTAATACAGGAGATAAACATCATCAGCATTAGTGCTGTGTTTCTTAAGCTGCATTATTCCCTGCTTCTTATTCTATCAGGCTGGAGAGAACCACACAGGACTCATTGCGTTTTAATCCGAGTGTTAGTGCATGAAGTGTCGTCTGGAGAAAAAGGATTCTAGTCAACTTATTTCTTGCCAATTAGTGTCAGACTTGTGAGATACATTGTTATTTTCTAATGACAAAACAAAAAAGCTGCACAGAACAATAAGACTTCAGTGTGACATCTTCATTTAATCAAGCGGACCTGTTTGAGGAGCTCGCCATCTTCTGTTGCTGAGAGGCAGGCCTGGACACAGCTTTCCACCGAGCGATCCACCAGCTTTCCAGCTTCGATTAACTGCTCCTGGCACACCGGTGAACTGATGGTGGGACTCACAACCTAGAACAAGACAAGAAATTAAGTGGAAATCAATGGTGACGGAGGAACAAAGGATCTAAAATAAAATCTCCAACCTGAAGAGAAGAAAATAGCCTCCATTTGTGAAAAAGTTATAAAAATGTGAAAACTTTTTGTCCAGTTTAAATCATGAAATGTTCTCTCTGAAGGGAAAATTGGATTTATTCAATATTGCCCGAAGTAATCTCCATCAAATTTCCCTCAAACAAAAAACAATAAACATATTTTATATTAAACTCATTGTTAATCACATTTCACAGAGAACAAACCGAAAAAGAGAGGGAAAATTTAAAAAGGGATTCAACAGATGGTTCTCATCATGCCACCATGCAGAGAGGTGAGGATTTGTTCAGTAAATGCAACTATTCATATTGGGAGCCAGGAGGGCATTTAAACTAATTAGAGGCATGTGGGTTGTGCAATTAAAGATGTGAAAATATGATGAGGGCACTGGGTATTTAAACCTGATATGTTCACCTTCCAAAAGCACTTATTTTCTAGCTGCAGATAAATTGGAGGTTATTCAAACATTTGAGGAGGGAAAAAAAAATGAACAATGAACAGTCTACTTATGAGACAACGAATGGGGAATTATTGTCACGTACTCAGACAAACAGCTTTAACAATAGCCTCCAAAGTGATAACCTTACGCCACTGCAAGTGTAATATTCAAATCAGAGACAGCTCTAACATAATAAATGGAAAAACATTTAAACCACCAGTGCATCATTTGCAAGCATTTACATAATATCCACTGAATTTACTTTTTGTAAATTGAGTGCATATTATACAAACATTGATATGATGAGGCATTTAGAACAACCAGTTTCAGATTTCATGCATGGTAGCAGAGCTTAATTCAAATGTGTTTTTGTACCTTGGCACATGCTACAAGCTGGGAAGTGGACAGGGCGCACTGGGTGGCGGCAGCTATGACCCGGTTCTGAAGCACGGTGTCCTCCGCAACCTGGGCCACGTTCTTGGCCTTCAGCACCAACATGGCTGCAGCGTTGGCCACTGCTTTTGCCAGATTCATCAGGATGTCCTACAACAGCAACAACAGGTGGCAAAGAAGGAAACGCACACCTGATCAGCAATTATTATTATTATTAGCAATTATTAACATTATAGACCCGCACACTCTAACATTTTTATCTCTCATCAACAGATGAAAAATACTGTGGCATGGACATTTGTACAGAGTGGACAAAGGTTAAACTTTTATTCAATACAGCTCTGTGTTAGAGGGTCATGTCTGTAGCGTGTGTGTAATGCCACTAAAAGAGAGGAGATGGGGATTTTACAGAATTAGGACAACTGCCATGAACAGTGTTTTTTTATTTATTTGTAAATGATCTCATTAAAAGAGCAGCACCAATATTCTAATCTAGTAAAACACACATTTACATCTACAAAACGTCATGTCCAAATTACTGTAAAACACAGAGTGTATTTTGTGATATGCAGGCTGAAGAAAAGTATTGAATTAATTATGATAACCTCCACAAACACTGTATTCCAATAAAAAAATCATGATTTAACCAAGTATGAGCCACATGAAAGAAAAACACAAGCTCAAGAAGCTAGAATAGGATTCAACAGAAACAAGAACATCTAGCTAAAATGAGAAAATATTCTCTCTATATTACTCATGGGTTTTTGATTAACCGAGTGGCAGCTCATCACGACAGAGATTTCTCTGAACAGCACACAGAGCGGGGCGTTGATGATAAATGGACGGGGTGGAGCGTTACCTGGAACCTCTCATCGGTCTCGCTCTCTCCAATCTGGCGCAGCAGATCTCCACTGGCCTGACCGATGCTGCCTGCTGCTGTTAGCACAGTCTGTCTGGGCTGCAGACACACACACACACACAGAAAAGCATTAGGATGTGAAAGTGTATTTAGATACTTGGTTGGAAATTGCATCCTCTTGCTTCATCTGGCTTCTATTTAACCTGTGCTGTATCTAAAACAACATTAGTGCCATTTGAGTGAGTCGGTTTAAACACAAAAACAATATTAAATTTAAATAATATTAGGTATAAAAATAAATACTGCTACATTAACACAAAGTTAACCCGGATCTCTTCGTCTAACTCGCCTACAGGCTACAAGATAGTTTTCCAACAACTTGCATGCATAATGCATAATGCACAAGCGTATAAAGGGCTGTCCCAAAGCTAGATAGGTCGGTGCATTATGCAGATTACCAGCCAACAACTGTGCAGTACATTAACTTCTGAATGATACTTCCACAACAACAAACTCCTAATAGACCTCAGTGAGAACATTACAGTCCTGCAACCAAAGTAGATTATTAGGGAGAGTAAATGAAGTGTTGTTTGCAGTGTTTTTTTGTTCTTTTTCCATAAAAAGTTACATGATGCCCGACATTCAGCCTAGCATCAGTCTAAGGTGTTTATTCAGACCCACCAGGACAATTTAGTTAGCTGAAGCTGGAAAGCAGCAGACGATGTTAATATAATAATGTGTCATTTGGAGAATGAGGAGAAGCACTGTATTATTAAGAGATGATACACTGTCTCAAAGGAGAGCTCCTCTGTGGAAAATAATTCACTTTTTAGGATGTCATTTGGATGGGGGAAAAAACCCACAGTGAAAACATACAAATACACACAAAGTCTGGCTTTTCAAGTAAAACAATGTTTGCTACTCCAGACTCAGGCTTCACTTTCACACATTATTCTCCATTTTCTTTCTTTTTATGTTCTTTCAACAAAATACTCTCTCTATCCATGCACCTATTCTCCTTCTCCATCTGGTTTGGGCCCAGTATAGCATGCTATGTTTGTTCTCCTTTCACATTTCTACACCAATATCTCCCATTTTGGCCTTCAGGTTTACATCTGCCACCTTTAACATGTCAGATATATAATAGATAAACAGAGGGAAGGGAAGGAAGGCTGGTATCAGAAGCAAAATGAAGAGAAATGGATGACAATGTAAGACGTATAGATACAATACTTGTATGTACAGGTACTGCCAGTGCTTTGACAAGACATGGTATCACTATCTCAGGGTTTGAGGTTCCTTTACCTCTCCAGAAGCCGGCTCCACAGCCTTTAGCAGGTCAGACACGGCACCTGCTAGTGTCCGGGCGGCCTTCATCAGGTCATTACCTCCGCCAACGTCGTCCTCCATCAGTGCAGCCAACAGCTTCACACCCTTTGACATTTCTGTCAAGTTGGAGGAGATGGTGGTGATGGCGCAGCCCACAGCAGTGTAGTCTGTGTCGGTTGGATCGCCTGAGTTTGGAGAGAAAAGGACAGAATTATGAAACAGTGAATAAAACAAAGTTTATCAAAACCCAGCTCTCTCAATGGAGATTCACTGATTTGTGTAGGTGATCTAAACATTTAACCAAGTTAAATATATTTGCCCTTAACTAACTGAAGACTGCATAAACACAGCACAGGGAAATAAGCAGGAGAAAGTACAGAGATCGATCAGCATGGCACAGAGCCAATATTCAGCAAGCCAAGGCAGGATATAAGGAAACTATTAGACTTTATACAGGATCTATAATGACGCTAACAAACACCAGACTGATGGAAGGGTTCTGCTTTAAAGTCACTAATTGGCCAGATAATTTTAACTCTGAAGAAAATAGCACTCCTAAAATGTACTTGTAAAACCGTGGGCATGTCTTCACACTCTCACTGGTTTCATTAAGATTCCTAAAAGGCTCATAATAAATCCCACAAAGGCTACAACAACAATACATAATGTAGCCTTTGCTTCACTATCAACATTAGTTATGTTATTGCCAATGAACTGCGGTAAATCCAAGCACACAAATGGAGCACATTCTGCTGAGTCATGCCAGTGCCACTGACCGGCTGTGAGGTTGACAACAGAGGCGGTTCCTGCAGTGATGGCGTCGACCTGGGAGTGGATCTCGTGTTTTGACTCATCCATCTTATTCTGGATCCAGACCTTGGATGCCTAGTTACACAGAGGTAGACCACACCAAAAAACAAAACAAAAAAACATTACTTTACATGCATGAAATGCACCTAAAAAAAAAATTCTGCAGACAGTGCCATTATTTATCACTGTATACAGCAGAGAGTATGAATTTTGATTTGTATTCTGGCCATTTTACTAAAAGCACAGTGATAGTGATATATTACCATAATATGAGTGTGTGCGGTGTGAATGTGAGGGTTTTATATTAACTGTAGACACATGTACGTGCACTATACAGTACCATGTCTTGTCCCAGTGGTGGCAGGTTGTCGACCTCCCCTAAGTCAATCTGGGCTTTCTGCACAGCTTGCATACTGGTGTTGATGGTTCCCATCAGAGCCTGCTGTGCTGAACTCTACACATACAGGAAGAAAAATAGGTTAATTTCTTACTGAATGCAGCCTGGATTGATTTTTAAAGAAACGTCGCTGAAGATGACTGTGTGGGAACAGACATGAGGAAGGAAAAAAGGTGACAGAGTGGAGGATGATGATGATGCATCTGTGCACCCAACTCTTGTGTGAGTAGCATACACGATTAAAAGGACTACACAAGTGAATAAAAAACTATTATAGGGTATATAATTAGACAGATTTACATCGACCTTCATCAAATAACTTCAATAATTTCTTCATCTAAGCTGTCAACCTGTCTCTTAGACCCCATCCCAACCAGTCTGCTCAAAGATGTCCTTCTTTATTGAATACGATTAATCTGTCTTTATTATCAGGATATCTCCCACAGCTGTGTGACTTTCTTCATAAGAACAGTTTATTTGAGGATTTTCAGTCAGGATTTAGAGTGCATCATAGCACAAAGACCGCATTAGTCAAAGTTACAAATGACCTCCTAATGGCATCAGACAAAGGACTCCTCTCTGTTCTTGTCCTGTTAGATCATAGTGCTACATTTGACACAATTGACCATCACATTTTTTTACAGAAACTGGAACATCAAATTGGCATCAAAGGAACCGCCCTAAGCTGGTTTAAGTTGTATTTCTTAGATCAATCTCAGTTTGTCAATGATGAATCCTCCATGCATACCAAAGTTTGTCACGGAGTCCCACAAGGTTCTGTACTAGGACCACTTCTGTTTAGTTTATATATGCTTGTTTAGGGAACATATTTAGAAATCACTCCATTAATTTTTATGCTGACGGCACATATATTTGTCGATCAAGTCTGATGAAGCCAATCAGTTAACTAAACTCAACTTAAGGATATAAAAAGTTGGATGACCTACAATTTTCTGATGTTCAGTTCAGACAAAACTAAAGTTCTTGTAATTGGACCCAAACAATTCAGAAACTCTCTTCCTAGTTACTTTATATGGGATCACCCTGGCCTCCAGCTCCACTGTAAAGAATTCTGGAGTTGTTTTTTTTAAATCAGGATTTGTCCTTTAAGTGGAGGATTTGTCCTCCACATAAAAGAAATTTCGAGGACTGCATTCTTCCACTTATGTAATATGGCCAAAATCAGACACATCACAGCTCAAGCGGATGCAGAAAAACTAGCCCATGCATTTGTTACTTCTAGGCTGGACTATTGTAACTCTTTGTTATCAGGCTGCTCCAATAAGTCTCTTAGGACTTTGCAGTTAATTCAGAATGCTGCTGCACGTGTACTGACAGGAACCAAGATCAGAGATCACATCTCTCCCATTTTGGCGTCTTTGCACTGGCTACCTGTTAAATCTAGAATATAATTTAAAATCCTTCTCCTTACATACAAAGTTCTTCATGGTCAAGCACCATTATATCTAAAATAGCTCATAGTAGAATTTGGGCTATACAAATAAGATTTAATTTGATTTGATGTGAATAAAATATCAACAAGCATCATACTGAGAGACATTTTACTTTTCTTACCAGTGGTGGCATGTGCCCACGGTGCATCTGACCCATTGTGATCTGCTGTTGAGCAGATGGCATGGTGCCCATGCTGAGCGACTCTGTGCCAATGGAGCCAGAGCGGATCACCCCTGGCAGTGCAACTGAGCCATGCTCCACCCGGCCCACGCGGTTAAACTGCTGCTGAAGGATGGTGGACCTGCAGAGACACAAATAGGCAGTTATTACAGCTTTTATAAAGGTTTAAACACCAGAAGATGTCCTGTCTATAGTTAAAGTATAATGGTGCACACAGCATTTTAGCAACTTTTAGAGTAAATCTGGCAACATACACTGTTTAATAGTACTTTAAATTCACATTGTCATTTTAGTTTTCAACTCAAGCAGAGAAGATCTCAGCTAATATGTGTTTGCATGATAAAGCCTGAATGAGCTACTTAAATGATGCAACTGCAGTGACTAGTGCAGAGAATGAGGGTTTTCTAAGCATGCCTGCTAATTCTGTTCATATATGCACACAGTGGCCAAATTGATTAATCATTATCCTCTCAGACGCTCAAATTACTTCAAAATCACAGCTTCAAAAACTATGCCAAACACAGTGGAGCACAATGAAAATGCCTCATCAAATGTAGAGAGAAGACCAGAACAAGTTGCCAATGTAGAAAATAAAACGGTTGGATGTAATCACACGATTTTAAAGAAGAAACATTTCCTTTTTATCATAAAAACATAATACATAATAACCAAAAGAGAGGGAGAACTAGTTGAGCATGGTGTGAATACATTATTCTGTACATGTCCAACAACAAGTACTAAACTATTCTAGCCCACAAAGCAACAACGTGGTTCACATTTGGTCAAATTTGTGTTTAGACAAAAGAAAAAATTGGGTCCACAAATTAACTTTTAGACATTTTATTTTACCATTTAAAATATTATTATGGCACAGGAATGTATAAAATGAGTTTTCAAAACAGAACAGAAACAGAACTAAGAAACCTTAAGTTAAGGTTTCTTAGTTAGTTAGTTAGTTAAAGTTAGCTGATGACATAGCTAGCCTGAGCTACAGCTAAATGTATCTTCTCTTCGTGACTCATTTCCTGTCAATGACAACAGCTAAACTAGTCCTGCAGAAAGATTACTAGCCTAACTTAGCTGAGTAGCTTTAACTGCCATCATCAAGGTTTTTCCTAAATCCCTTTGTCCAAAGGCAGACGGTAAAATAATCAGCTTGAACAGGTATTTAGTTTACAGTTTATAAGTATATGTTTAGCTAAGCTGCCTTGAGTTACTGCACTCTGCCTTTGACGTCTTGAAAACAGACATGTTTTCTTTTTAATGTCTCTTCAGGTCTGATGTGTAGGGCTTAAAAACATCTAGCAATAAGGTTACAGACCAAAACCAAACTGAATACAACTCGTTTCACCATCCCCTTCTCCGTATGTAGGAGAAATTACAGTGATTTCAGTGATTTGTCCCTTCTGGGCTACTGTAGAAAGATGGTGGACTCCGTGTAAGAGGACCTGCCCTCTCTGCAGATATAAAAGACTCATACTAAGGTAACAAAAACACAATACTTATTTTCAGGTGATTACACACTAATGAAAACGTGTTTATGAACATTTACCATTTCTGCAATAGATTGTCCTAAATCAGTGGTTCTTAACCTGGGTTCGATCGAACCCTAGGGGTTCGGTGAGTCGGTCTCAGGGGTTCGGTGGAGCCTCCGCCCTGGAATTTTTTTATACCATTTGTTACAACATATCTTTGTGAGCAATCGTTTTCGAGGATGCTGGACATAAAAACTAAGAAAAGGAACAGACTTTGCTGTGAAAATGACATGAGACTGGCACTTGCCAAGGTGAAGCCACGCATATCTGAACTGGTCTCTCAAAGGCAACAGCAGAAGTCACACTGAGGTAAGTTGTTGTGAGTTCATGCACTGTGTTGGTTTTGTTATTTGAACAAGGTGATGTTAATGCACGGTTCATTTTGTGCACCAGTAAAAAAATCATATTTTATTTTTTACTAAAGAAGGGTTCGGTGAATGAGCATATGAAACTGGTGGGGTTCGGTACCTCCAACAAGGTTAAGAACCACTGTCCTAAATGTTACACACGACTAGACCATTAACATCACAGACTTCATTGCCACCAAAATAACAACTCCCTTTGCGCTGCCTTATTTGGGAAAAAAAAGAAAGATCACTTAAAAGAAAACAAAAAAATCTGCGAGTGAGAGTATTTATGAGAGAGATTTAACACCAGGCAGCATGACTGTGTTCACTGGTGACAGTGGGCCACTAACACAAAGAAGGCTGACACCGCAGAGTCTTCCCACTGTGTACTTCTGGAAGACAAAGCTTTGTTTTGTTTTTCCTCTCCTCAGATGTGGCCTTCCAGAGTTCGGCTTGCTGTGTGTTTGCAGAATTAAAAAGACTTTTGCCTTCGGCCGTGTGTACAAGCCCGGATAGAACAAAAAAGGGGGGAAAATAATTTAACAATTGCAGCAAACACTCTCCCAGTTGGTAATATCAATTGAGGCTAGACAGGAAAAAGGGCTTCAGTTACACACCGAAAGTCCACTGTGGATAAATGAGGTAATACGCATCTAATCAGGAAATGTTCAGATAGAGCCTTTGCTTGTCCAGTGCTGAAAAATTTCCTCACATGATTATCTCTCAGGATAACGTCTAGCTAAGGGGGTGCGTGTTCATGTGGCGAAATGAAGTCCTGGAAGATCGATAAGCGAGCTGTGGACAGGGGCAGTGGTGAGAAGGAAATTGAAAGAAGGACCCTGGCCTGATATTGTGTTTTGTTAGAATAATAAGCAATAACTTTGTGTTTTGCCCAGTATAAACTGCTATATTGTTTTTTGCCCATGAGCACACAATGTGAGAACTAGTGTAAGGATTAATCTATAGTACAAGTTTGTTTTCAGCAGCTTTATTTATTTTATTTATTTTCTTGCTTCCTTTATGTAACAGTATGTTGTTCAATACAGCAATTTTAAAGCTGCTAATAGAAAGATAAAAACTGTCCCAGACAAAAAGCCCTGCTTGTCATCCACAGCCATGGTAGCAGCTTTTTGAGGCTGTACTGATGCTTGGTGTTGTTTTGAAATAAAATACTAACCTTGGCATGCTAACATACATACAAAGACAACATTAAAATGCTGATCTAACATGCTAAATCATTAAACTAAGATGGTAAACATTCATCTTACCATGCAGCCTGCTAACATTTGCTAAGCATAAAGTATGGTTAGAGGTTGATAAGTGTATTTTGCAGGTCATGAAATATTTTTAAAAAAAATGGTTGTTCTG
The DNA here is from genome assembly GCF_000972845.2 of Larimichthys crocea. Lineage (NCBI taxonomy): Eukaryota > Metazoa > Chordata > Actinopteri > Sciaenidae > Larimichthys > Larimichthys crocea. The sequence continues at coordinate 19,348,489 of NC_040018.1, read as the reverse complement.
TTATTTCATGGAGAATACAAATGTCTGTACAAGATTTCATGCCAATTCATCCACGAGTTGTGTGGCTGAAAAAAGGCACACTTGCTATTGGTTATAAGTTATTCATTTACATACTTTTTTGGGGATACAGATTCCTCAAGCATGGTCGACTCCTCATCACCCTCTAATCCAAAGCGGTCCTTGCTTTGCTTCTGCAGGGGAGAGAAAAAAAAACAAAACACCACTTATTCATTTCAAAAGTAGCCAACAGTGATTTTAGAGAAGCTAAATGTCAGATTGTGTCACATAAGAAGAAAACTTGGCCCCAAATTCATTAAGTGACTCTATTTTTAGGCCTTGGATACACCAGATGAAGGTCATTTAAACTGAAATGTCATAGGAAATAAACTGCAGCTGTATGAAACAGTGGGCCGAGTACATCAAGCATCAACAGATCTGAGACTTCTGTCACATAAGGATATCGATTCATTATGATTCATCTGCGCCCCCAGAGATTAATGTCTCACCTTTTTGAGGATGATGTCGATGTAACCAGCAATGAGCTGAGAGATCTGTTCCCCTTCAGTGGTCTGCACTGAGTAGTAGCTCTCCTGGTACTCCCCAAAGTCCTACACACAAATACACACATACACATACACACCCCATCTTAAACATTTTTAGATTTTGGACGATAAGGAAAGTAACCACTGCAGAGTTTGTACTGTATACAGGCTGAGGATTTACATGGAGGGATCAATGTAAATGCATGGAGCCAGCTAGTTTCAGACGAGTACTACACATTGTGTAGGGTGACATAAAAATGCTGCAACATACAGAGAGTCAGATTAACCAGAGAGGCATCTTGAAAGAGATTTTAAGTAGGAAATGGAGCAAAAAATAATAATCAGGAGCATTTTTTTCTAGAAAAAAAGAGCAAAGAATTAGACATAGAGGCACACCATTCTTCACTCATTCAACCTGTGAACCACAAATCAAACCCGAATCCATTACAATTCCCAGTGTCACAAAAAACACACCCTAAACTACAGAGCACTCTATTAAATTAACACACTCTCTCTCTGTCGTGTTAATTCAACAGGGACAGCACCTCTACCAGATCTGCAAGATTAAATCCACGTTGCTCATTGACTCTGGGTGCTGACACAAAGCAGAGATATTGACAGGGTAGACAAAAGAGTCTGTTCAATAACTGAAGTGCACAAGAGAATGAAAGGACAGGCAGACTGAGCACTACGTGATTGTTTTACAGCCGCTGCGGGGGACAGTTGGGTTCACTGTGAGCCTGTCGTTCTTATTTACTACTCGGGCTGTAATGTTCAGCGTGGACAGAATGAATGAAAGATAAAAAGGAAGCAGGAAGCTAGCAGGAATAAAACCTTGTGAGAATAATCTTCAGAGCTGGTGCTTCTGTTATAAATCCTGGGGTACGATGTTTTCCATCACTTGTGTCTTACCAGGGTGAAGCTCTTGGGTGATGCTGCCCATCTCTTCACAGTGGTAAGCGGCCACTCCTGAACCACATCTTTGGTCCTCTCATCCACTCTCATCACAGATTCTTTGGTGATCCCGAGGAGCCGCGGGACCAGCTTGTTCTTACTTTTCATCTTTTCCTACAAAAATGAGCAAAAAAACTTTTGAATACTTCTAAACTGGACAAAGCCTCTGCCATTAAGCACAAAATCACTGTCATCATATTTTTTATAACAATTACAACACTTGCAACCATTGTTGGGTGAAAATTACCACTGACGATGGCTGATGATATAAAACTGGTGTTAACTGCCAACACCGAAGAGTCATCAACTTAAAATCTCGAGCTTTGGTTCAAAATTGTTTTTCCTCATACTAGTCTGGCAGCACCTAGTTCATTTGGTCTTATCATTACTGGACTTTTATCTACACTTTTCAGTCCCTGAGGTTTTATATAACACGAGTCTGAGATTTGTAATGGTTGACTTTGAAAGCTTGAAAACAAAGTACTGTGTACACCTGTACAAAAGTGAGATGCCTTGTCAGGTGGAAAAGAGACAGCTGATAGGATCAAACTGTTTCACAAGATCTATAGGTTTTTCTGAATTTGGCCATTTAACCCATTAAACATTTCACTCTATTTAGATAAGATCAACTTTATTTAATTTTCTTAATTTCCAAATCTCAAATCAAGCTCTACACTAGCTATAGCTGGACCTGCAATGCTTCCACCACATTTTTGCTGAAGCAGTGCAAACACACATCGAGGTTTCACTAATAACATTAGTGAGTGCTCTGACAGTCATATATACACAGATATACATACATCTACTGGTGTAATTAGCACTCATAAGAATGCCTGCAGTCGTAGTAGGTTCATTATTACCTACCGCAATGCGACAAATACTTTGACTGCTGGAGACCACGCAGTGCTCCCTTAAATTGAAATTGAAACTGAAACTGTATGCTTTAATGTCAGTCTGTTTATCTGCATCATAAAGCATCTCTGCTTTCCATGGTATCTTCATGTTTACAGGGCACTTTACTCTCATTGGACCACATTGTAGAAACAAAAAGGCAGAATGAATAAATGAAACCAGAAACAACAAAACGCAAACCTCATAATGCAAACATTTAAAATAGTTGTGTTAATGTCAACTTTATTCTCTGCAGCAAACATTTCTTCCTACATTCATTTCATATCCCGCTGCCTGCTGAAGAGATTACATTTAGAGAAAAGTACAGATTAACAGATCAAGCAACAAAATTTAAATTCACTGGCATATCCACTTGGAACTCTAATTTCGATGTCATGCTGATCTGCCAAGATGGTTATTCATCTAACTAGTAGAGAAACACAAAACTCTTCCCAGTTTGTAATTAAAGCGTTATGTCTTAATTATGTCTTCATCTGCCTGTCAAAAGACTCTTCTTATATTCATTAAACCTCTAATATCCTCTCCAGTCACCCTCCAAGCCCACAGACAGAGAATATGTTTCTTCAGGAGCTGCAGTTGGTGAGCAGATGAATGGACAGTGATGGGCTGTGACGTGAGGGCAAAGAGGTGAGCTGTGTAAAAGTCCTCAAGGGCCTGTAAACTCTCTGGGGCCTCCAGGGGGTTATGGGTTAGGCACTATAGGCTGCATTTTTTTCCAGGGTTTATTTTTAAGATGTTTCTGCTCCACCAGGTTACACTCAAGGATGACGGAGACGACAAAGGCGAGCAGATAAGATGTCAAACCGATCAAGTAGAACACAGGCCGTGGGTCAGGAGGAGGGATGTGATTTAAGATTAGTGTTTTGTGCTTAAAAGGGAGTGAAAAGCAAAAAAGGTACAGTGTGGGCTTGCTGGGTTGTGGAATGTGTGAGCTGCTGCAAATGACAATTTGATGAGGTGAGCTCCAGCATAATGGAGAGTTTTTTGGTGTTTTTTTAATACCTCATCTATGCCCTTATCCTCTAGTGCTGAAAGCCACTGATGAAAAGCCAGGAAATGCCTGGCAGAGAGTCAGTAACGGCACGTGACTCTTTTTTCCAAGCAATGAACAGAAATGATCTCATCTTCTACGAGGGGTCAGTAATAAAGTAAAAAAAAGACAACTGGAAAGAAATGTATTGATGCAGACGGGGAGGTTCCCCATAACTTTATGCTGGATGTCCTCTTGGCAACAAATGAAGCGAGGGGAGGAAAAGAAAGGTTTATCTGTCACTCTTGTCATAGCAGCTATACTGGTGCTACAGTTGGAAATCAGTAAATTGCTCCTTTCAGCAGGCATCTGCTGACAGTTGGACTTATTTGGGGAGTTATTTGGGGGGGGTTGACACTATGATGCCTCCCAGTCTTCCACATTCACTCCACCTCCTCGCCTACTCGCTCTGAAATAATCTATAATGCCACACTCTGCTGCACAGACACATTTGGTTTCCTTCCAGCAACACACTGAACTTCCAGACGAGATGTTGCAGGTGTGTATATGTATGTGCGTGTTAGAGACCAAGCGAAAAGGAGTCTGTTTTTTTTTGTTGTTGTTGCTGCTGACAAAAGCAGCCACCATAGTTTCGAGTTGGGCAGCTGTGACTTGGGAGTTAGAGCAGGTCATACGGTTCAATCCCTCGATCCTCCTCCAGCCTGAATGTCAAAATGTCCATGAGTGTGTATGAATGGGTGGATGAGAGTAGTCAGAAGACTATAAAAGGCACTTTTTTTCTAAAAGTCCATTTGACATTCACAATATAAATGAGAGGGTGAGCTGAGGAGGTTGCAATCAGCATCTACACCAATAGATGCCACTAATTCCTTGTATTAATGTCATACAATGTTTGAATCTGTTTATAAGTGATTTTTACTAACATTAACAGCAGATTTTGTTTTTACTAACCCTAATAACATTTTCCATTTGGTGTGTTTGGGGTAGAGACATTTCCCCCATTTGGTTTGTGTGCTTTGAAGGTTCAGAAGGACACAGACAATTTACATATTTTTGTTAGATTCTACCTCCAACTTCTTTATCCAGTTAACACCAAGCCCAGAGAACAGACTTCACAGACGCACACACAGACACACACACAGACAGACACACAGGAGATAAAAGGCTCAGACTACGTTTCAACTATTTCCAAAATCAGCTTTCCTCTTTTTAAATAATTCAATTCAAAAAGAACTTGAGGCTAGACTTTTTCCACTTTTTGAGGTCAGATGAGCTTTTTCATAGAATAAAATGGTGCAACGTTACTGTATGATTTACTCCTTACCTTCACCAGAAAGAAGGAGACGCCGTATGTCCGCAAAGAACGAGCCAGTTTGACGTATTTCACTTTTGCTTCAATCTCTGTCATTTCTCCACAGTTTTTGTGTTCCTGCAGGTCAGATTAAACATTTACTTAGAATCTGAACAGTCAATATGTGCTTTTTTTAAAAATAAGGAACTGTGAGCACACCTGGAATATTTTCTTCTCAGCCCCTCTCTGCTTTATGTACTCTTTGGGTAGAAACTCCTTCAGGCTAGAATAGAAGTGAAACACAGAAGAAGCTGAAATTCATACAAAAAGCATGAACTCATGTTTTCTGCTACAGCCTTCAAACTCAAAAGTACAATCAATTTCATAAACTTCCAATGCTGGATTCATGATAGGAATACAAAGGTTTCCATTGCTACTTTTCTCAAAGGGGGAATTCTTTTATTTGTAGTCAACTTTATTAGAGACCTACACCTACTATTTGGCAAAGAATCTGGAGAAACAAAGGAGCCAAATCATTCAATATGGATCAGAACTGTTCATGCTGTACAACTGAGAAATCCTCTTGGGGGATAGATGCTTACTCTAAGAATCCAGGTTTGTGTTTATGCTCTATGTGAGGTCCAAACTGGATCTGGGCTTGAATGCCTCCAAACTCGCAGGCCTTGTCAAAAGATACGGGATGAGAACCATTCAGGATGTCATCTCGAGCCTGAAAGACATAAAGAAAACCTTTCATTAATTGGGATTTGCTGTCAACCCCGGTAAACATATCCGATTTAGCTTGAGGCACAAAAACTGCACCAGAGTGCATTTGGCAGACTGGCAGCTTCATAGTGAAGGGTCAGACCTGCACATAGAGCAGATTGAGCTGGACCGGGTCTCGGGAGTCCACGTTCTGGTCAGAGTAAAAAAACTTGCGTCTGAGTAGAAGGGTTTCGTTCTCGTCGACTCCCTGCTCTCTGAACGTTCTGCTGTGGTCCAGCCAGTTCACTGACAACACAAAGCACACAGGGGCCAGATTATATAATATATAAATATCACAGGTAGCTGTTAAAATTGGTTATTGAAAGTTTAATGCCATTTTTAAAAGGACGCTGCACTTTTGTTAGGAAGGAGAAATCAATGACCCGTCAGAGCAGGCCAACAGGTGTTTAGCATAAACCCCACCGACCACCACCGTCTGCACCATCAGGTCAAATACAATTCGAATTGGACTCACGGTCGTCGTCTGTGTGTAGTTTGGCTTTCAGCTTCTCCATTTTCCTCTCATCTCGCAGCAGTGTCCTGTCTTTCTTCAACGTGCCCATCCCGTCTTCTTTCTTCTCCTCCACCGTCTCCTGGATCAGAGAGTACTCCTCATAGTTTGTGATGCCTGGAAACAAAAAGTCAGGTTGGATACATGTTTAATTTAACAGATGGATTTAAACTATTATCCCTTCTTCTTAAAGTTTGTGTGTTTGTAAAAGCTCGTTTCAAAAGCTATTAAAATGAATTCCTGAACAGACAGGACAAGGTTACAAGGATGTTTTAACACTGAATTTGAGTTAATATGCTTATAAATAGGCCATGTAACAGTTTACATGTGTACATCACACCTAATAAAACCATTTAAGCATAGAGACAAGGGCTAGTAATAGAAACTATGTACCTATTCTACTGCATATAGTCACAAGCAGCTCTCCCACTGTTTTGGAGTCGTCCACCATGATGGTTTTAACGGCTCCATCCAACATTTTGATTTTCTGGGGCCTCTGCTTCTTCTTGTATTCAAGGATATCCTGCTCAAAGACAAAAGGTAGCAAGAAGAGAACAGAAAAAAAAAAAGAGTCAGAAAGAGAAGAGAGGAATGCAGGGAATTAAAGATAAGAGAGCAAGAGACAGAGGCAGAGAGGCTGAATGTACCCGCTGAGAAAATGATCAAATGCATCCAGGTTGCGTGGAGAGAGAGAGAGAGCCAGAGAGAGAGAGAGGGGAGAATACAGGCCAGAAAACCTTATTTAACGGCTGCCTATCACAGCCTGCTGCTCCCTTCCAATCACAACAATGAGGAGAGATTTGGTTCAGAATAATTGGTCACAGTCATGCCTTCTACCTGGGGTTGCCTTTGGTGGATCTGAAGAAGAGAAACTATTTAGAGCTGCAGAACCAAACTCACAGATGTACCGAGAGGAAGCACTAAACGGCAAACCAGGGTTGACCGGGCCTTTGACAAAGGGAGACAGAGCCTGGCAAAGGAGCTACACTTCTTTAAAAAGAGACTCTTTAAAGCTTCCTTTGCTTCCATCTTGATGTACAATTTTATCCTGAATTTATCCTTTGATTTTCTTGTTTTGATTTACTGTATTTGTACTCCTGTGTAAGATTTGACCATAAATTTTATCAATGTTTTTTTGCTGTTTTCTTTTAATTTCAGTATGTCTTGAAACCGATTATACTTTCTCCATCATGAAGCACTTTGTTACTGAGCTTAAACTAAATTGAACTGTTAGTAGTTGGCTATCAGCACATCCACAAACAAGCATAGAGTTTGGAGGTTATTAAAACAACAACTATAAACGTGATCCGGATATAAATGCAAGTATATGTGTGTGCGTGTGCACTGAGCTCCAATATGTGCTGTTGATGGGTTTGTCCGGGTCAATGTCATTCACACATTTCTCTCCAGGGTTGTAGTCACACATGGCGTGTGTGTGTGTGTGCTTTCATAATACTGTTCAAGTGCTCAGTTTAACCTTTGTCACACACAGCTCAAGGTAAACATTCACTCCATAGAAACAGTGTTTCCATGTTTGTTTCAGTGTGTGTTTGTGTGTCTATGTGTGCTGGGTTAAACAGGTTAATATATTTACCCCATTGCGGAGCATGTAGTAGTCCAGTGTCCTTCCAGACTCCAGCCAGATGCCTTTTCTGGGATCTTCATCAGACAGAAACAGACCGTAGTCTGAAGCTGGAGCAGTGAAGAGAAACATCAGCATTTTAGAAGCGCTGTGACGGAAGCTCAGAGTCGGGGATCCGAACATGATGTCGGGCACACTGATCCAAACTGAGCTTTGGGCACAACAATTGATCATTTTATCCTGTTCATTTAGTCACGACATGTTCAGTGATGTAGCATGGAGCGCTCTTCATGCACATTTATAAACATGGTGACGCAAACAAGAATTATGAGGATGGTGTAAATGTAAAGTCAGACCGCGTCGCCTCCTGTTGATCACCTATATTTGTAACGCAAGTCATGAAAGATGGCAAACCATGACTGACTGGGCTGTCAGGACATATGGTTGTCATGTGCTCAGCCAGGAGATTTTGGGGCCAAAACATCCAGCCCACAAATACTCTAATTGAAGTACTTATCTGCCAAATCAGATTGAACTTGGACAAGCTAGAAACATGACATAATCAGTTGTAAAAAGTTATGTGAATAACACAAAACGCACTTTATTTATTACCACTGAAAACTCCTGACTAATCATTGCATTCCTCCATGTAAATACCAAAACACACACATCCAAACCTCAAAACTGAACTCTCCAGATGCATTGATGTCACTCTGCCTGCATCCCTGTTTCTTTTCATCTTTGCACCACATCTATTGTGCTTCCTGTGAAATTATTATTATTTTTAAAATCGTTCTCACCCTGTCCAGTCTGAGCCTCAGGGACCCTCTCTCTGATTATCCTACAGGCATCATACACAGCTGTGGAGGGCTCAAACTGCATCGTCTTCACAACGTTGCACTGGCGAACGCAGATTTTCAGCGACAGCACCACCATCTTGGCAGGCGGTGTGTGGGGGGGCTGCAGCTACACCTGCACACAACAAGGACAGAGAGGGAGGGAAACAGAACAGAACAGGAGAGGATGAGTTTATTGCAGGAGGTCCAAAACTTGAGCACAGTGATTAAACTCATTGACTGTGATGAATAACTGTTCTGCTGTTACAGAGACACACACAGTCTAATATACATTTCTCTAGCAAATAGAACAATTATGATTTTTTAATTTAAATATACTGTTACTTTAATCCACTGTGGCATCACCGATGTGCATGATGAAACAGGTAACAACTCCTTTACACGTTTATGCATCTGTGCTTTCCCTTGCACTGTCACAAATGGTGAAATTGCAAGAATGTGAAGAAAGTGCTAATTTGTGCCCAGCAAAGCCATTGTTATGCTTCATAAAACAAAAGAGCCAACAACAAATTTATCACTTTTTGAAAACAGCCCATCTGGTCCCTGCTGGGAACAAGGGAAAAGACACGGAAATATTCTGAGTAAGGGACTTAAAAAAGGTAAAATAAAGTAAGAAATCCACAACAACTGGAACCAGAGAGGTAACTCCCCACAATCTTTTTTTCATACCAGATGAAACAAACCACTTTTTGAACATTGCACTTCTAAAACAGTTTCTTTGCCAGGGACAAAAACATAAAAAAAAGAGTCTGAATACACATAATCATATTCACACATACAGAGGCAGCAAAGCAATTTCCAGCTTGTTATCTTCTCAAGAAATAGTCAGTTTGGGTCCTACACTGTTAAACTAACAGCACATTTTCTTGCCACATATAAAAGTTAACCACAAAAAACATCCTGAACAACACACTGTGGAAAACAACAATCTGTTCATGGTTATGTAACGTCTATGTCTCACTAAAATCTAAATTTCTCTAAAATTGTGTATTATGTTCTACAATCTGTAATCAAAAGTGAACAAAGAAAATTATCTTCTCAGATTTACAGTGTTTTATTGGGAGTTACAGCTCATTGTTTAGCAGTCTGGCCAGAAACTTTACATTGTGGTTCATTCTCAAAAGGTTGTAGCGTCGTGTTCAACAACAGCAGACAGCTGTTCTTCATGCAAAAAGCACTGTAAACTACCTATGCAGCACCAAACAACAGACAGAGACAGAAAGCAACTAGCTGGTGGAGCATTTAGCACCTAAAGACACAGATTTTCTTTCAGCGGTGGTGGAGACCAAAAACAGAGCTAAAACAGAGTCAATATTGAATTTACATTCATCAGATGGCCTTCAATTCAACTTCAAATGGATGATAATGTTGCTCCATAACCTAATGTGTAAATACGCAAATGCTTGCTTACAAGTTTCCATATATATCAATAAAAGAAAACGTGATATGTCAATGTTGTTTTGCAACTTGTTTCTGCTGCCCACAGGCGGCCAATAAGACAGCTATTGCTGTCTAAAATACAAAGAAAAATTCAAGACCGCCGTGATTCACAGAGATAAATTGCAGGAAGAGGAAGGACAAGAGAGCTGTGACCGATCTAAACAGAGCACCTCCTGTCTGGGACCAATGGGAACCACAGGGCTCCTCTGTGCCTGAGGGGTCAAAGGTGAGAGGTCACTCCGGGCCATGGCTGAAGTGCGCAGGCGGCCCCTCATTTGCACCGCTAGCCTCTGACCCTGACTCAGACGTTTAGAATCTGGTTCCTATGTGAGATGTGTTCACATACAGGAGTGAAGGTGTTTGTCTGACTCACAATGCAGACAGCAGTCTGCAGTGCTGTGAATCTACTGTAACCGTGCCAATAATACAAGTAGACATTATTTAAATTGTAAAATAGGCCAACAGAGCTTAGCACTGATCTCTACTACACCTATTTAAATATAATATTAACAAACCAAGCAATGTGTTAGGCAGCCGTTGAAAGATGCCTCTGAAGTACATCATTGAGATGTTCAGATTACTTTTTTGGGCTTAATAATTGCCTTCATTGCTGCACTGCTTTTTATTACAGCCTGTAAATTTCTCAGTTATTGCTTTGGGCTCCATCTTAATCTGTCAAGCACTTTTTCACAAACCTCCTGCTGATAGGGTTTGTGTCAAAGCACTCAAAAACACTTTCTTATAATCACTCGCAGTCAGAGTCTGACCGAGCTTTAAGGACAAACATCCTGAAATAGATATTAAACGTTATTACCCCACAGTGTTCGACTCAACCTGTCAGAGTGAAAAGGTCTCTCAAGGGATGGATCATGATGGACAAAACTCACAGTGATTCCCCAATTAGAGCTAATTCAGTGAATAAAGGCAACAAAAGTGACTTTGCAGAAACACTAAAAGGGCTGTGGGTGATTTATAAGTACATGAACTCATTTTTGTAATACTACAAATTCTTTATCTTATGAATCCACAAAGCATCACCATCTGGTTCAGAGTCACAGTCATGGGTTTTTTTTTTCCTCCCTCCGCCTCGTTTCTGTTCTGATTAGATCACAGACTGGAGCCTCGGTGGTCTGGTTTATACCTTTGGGTGGTATTTATTCGCCTCCACAAACAAACTGCAGAACCACAAAAATAATGCGATATTCCTCTTTTAGCTTGTAATCTCTGCATCATCAGCCTCTACGAGCATGAAGAATGATCAGACAAAAAACAGGAAGAAGTAAAGAGATAAGAGGAAGCGATGAGGAAGGAGCATGATAAACTAATAATATGAAGAAATTATATCAGTGGAACCACCAGCAGCCTCAGCACAACTACAGAATGTAAACTATAGAGAAAGCTATTTATGGCTGTAAAACTAACACACAGAAATCACTTATGGATTTAAACATTATGCCACATCATGGTTCAGCATTTTTAATGTGACTAACTCTGCTGCAATCCAGCACACCCTGAGGCGCCTTTTCATTTCACTGCAATTGTTTCATAATGTGAAACCAGCAGGTCTATAGCACCAAACTTTAATGAAGATTTAACTTGTGATTTTTTGGATTCATTTCATCCTAAAAGAAAGTATGTCATCAGCTAATAATTTATTTTTTCTGTGTGTATATGAGCATATGTAAGAGTTAATTAGTTTCAACCATGTAGCAGAATAATAATTTGACCAAGTTGCTATTCTTGGCAGTCCACAGTCACCATCAAGTCAAATTCACCATTTTGCAAATAAGAATCAGCTCACACAAAATCCTTTTCTGTCTAAGCAGTAATATGAAAATTGGTCATGCTGGGGCCTGATGGGAATCATCCCTGGCTTTATAATTTCTTTTACTGCACACAAACAACACAACATTAAAATGAGAAATGACTTGTTTCATAAACAAACACACTTTCTTCAACTTGTTTAACATCAAACTTTTCACGTGATTAAATACAAATAATGCAAAACAGAACAAATTATGAACTTGATTGTGAGCATGTCACTCAGACAGAGCCAAGTTTAAAAAAGAAAATGAGGATAAATCTCTCCTTCATCCTGCATCAAGACAAAGCAGAGTCTCCGTCAAAGCTGGATTACCACCAAACCATCCTATTATACATTCTCTCTTCCCTGCGATGAGAAAGGATTTGCGGAGATCAAATGTGACTGTGAAGCCCCCAAAACAGTACAACCAATTCATTAGGCTGCTACCAAATCCAGTGTGGGAATAAGGCTCCAGCGAACAAACCCACCGTAGTAACCATGTATGGACCTAATGCAATTTAACAGACAACTCTCTCGATTTAGAAAAATGTAGTCCCCATGTTTTGTGTTTTATAAAAGTGCATATATGTATCTAAACTACTTTTGAAGAGTAGTGCAAACTTAAAGAGCATCATTTTCTATAAAAGATAAGGGACAGTTAAACTGCAAGACTTCTACAATTGCATCACTATTTTGACCTATAAACAATTACCTACTAGATATGAATGATCCAGCACTAAAAGTTGTCTTAGATGCCTGAAATTGGTCAAAAAAAGTTATTAAATCCAGAAAAAATGACAGGTATACCATGTTTTTCATCTTTGTTTAGCCTGTCAGCATACTAGAATTTGAGTATTGGACAAATTACTTAAATTTAATCTGATAAGGAAAGGGGTCACCAAAGTTAATCAAATGAATGATCTATGCCAAATTTTATGGCAATCCATCCAATAGCCTTGTTGTTTAGAGTCTCAACCAAAGTAGTGCCATTTTTAGCCATGCCAATAGAAATTATGTTTGAAGAGCATTTGTCAAAGCTTAATCATGGGGAAAATGTTGAATGGAGAAATGCCTTTAATTCAATATGAGAAAATTGGGTACATTATCCAATCCTGGAGTTGGCATTTTGTGGGCTTAACAGCCTATTCAGGTCAATCAAGACCAAAAAATATAAATAAGTTACAGATTCAGAAGCACAAGAAGTTTTGGCAGAACGAGTTCACAATCACTGCCTGCAAGGAACAAATGAAGTGACTAGAAATGCTACATGAAATGCTGATGACTGTTGCAACTTCCACCCGAGGAGATATAGAACAGCAGCTTTTTCAGCGATGACTACAGCGGTGTAGTCACTCGTCCTCATATCTCTCCATGCTGGTAAATCCACCTGCATGCAGGCCCATCTGTTTGCCTGCATGCTTTATTTAACTGCCTTGCTGGATCTGACTGTACGACTCATCCACCTGCTGCACCGGGGTGCCGTCAGTTTACATCTGTCTACTTTATTTGCCTTCCCGCCAGCTTTGCTCCTCACTATCAATGCTAACTAACAAACAAGAGAGGAGTGGTGATGCCCTCCACAACACCAAGAACCGTTCGAGCAGAGAGAAAGGACCCGCTGGCCGCACACACACTGAACTTACTGAACCGGCAATGCATGGAAAATAAACACACAAAGACAAATCCATAATCATTAATTCGCTGTACACTCCCACACTGCAATGCATAAGTACAAAGCAGCCCTCCCCCTCCTGACTTTAAACCCAACTGCACCAGTTACACCTACACTCCTTTGATCTACTGCAGGCTCACATAACAAAGAATATTCAGAACCACTCGGCTATAAGCAACATTTTTCTTGCGGTTCACACATCAAGAAGCTCATTCAGGGCCAATAAATAATGGACTAGATCTTTGTTGAATTATTAATATCATTCATATTCAAGGACATGCCTTTGATAGCAAAAATATACCAAATGTGAAGGTCGGACAGATGGAAACGTTGTGTAATCAATACATTTTCCCAGCAGTCAGTGAGACAGCATGCAGCAGTTCTTTTAAGGAATATGCTGTTTTACATGGTGACTAGCCCTCACTCAATGTGTATATAGATGAATTACATTTGATAATTGGGTCACATAATGACAACTGAGCCATCTCCATGACAACCAAGCAAACTCCACACTGATGAGTTGTGATTGAGAGCTTGTGAAAAACCAAGCAAGACTCAAGTTTAGGACTTGAGTTTAAAATCAATGCTGCCGACATAGCTAAAATGTTTAGAGATGAACCGTGAAGTTGACATTTGTGGTTCAGTGTGAAACATCTTGATAACTACCGGATGGATTTTCGGGAAATAACGTACAGAAATTCATGGGCCCTTTAGGACATACCGACTGACTCTTCATCTCACACCACCATGAAGTCGATATTGAAATATCTCAGCAACAATTAGATGGTCTGAGTTGAAATTTGGTAACCACAGTCAGGATCCACAGAGGATGAGTTGTTCTGATCCCTCACAATTTCTGTTTCTACAATTTTCTTCTTTGGTTAGTGACCAAATACCTGCAAATATAATGCTAACCTGCTAAACATCGAAATAGGTTTGTCATGTGACCATGGTGATATTAGAGTTTAGCTCAAAAGGCTGGTGTGCCCAAGTACAGCCATAAAAAAGCCAGTATCACCTATTTTCATGTCACACATATTTCAGCTGTAGATCAGTAAATGTAAAACCAGCACTAAGTTTCACTACAGTTGAGAAAAAGCATATTTGGCACTAAGAGTCTTCAGCTTTCAAGTAGCTGAGCCCTGAAGGTGCTTTTAGTCTTGTATCATATTTAACCCTGCACAAAGAGCACACACTGAAGATGTACATCTACCTGCTGCCAAAGACATTATGGCGATGAGGCCACTTGGAAAGTTGATACTATACTTGTACTCCTCAACAACAGAGTGGCCTCGAGCCAAAGTAAAGGAACCCTGGATGTGTCATTTTGGAGGAGGTCAGACACTGCAAATCTATTTGAAGGAATTGATTTCGCAGAAGCAATGACATTGTTTTCAATGATAGTGCGAGAGTGTGACTGGGTCTTAAATGTGCGGCTTATCTGGGCTGAGGCTGTAGCCCCGACCTACTGGAGCTGGGAAATGCTCATCCATGAGAACAAATGTTTTCAGACGTCAAACAATGTGAGCTGCAGTGGTCCAGTTTGTGTCGCACATTGTAGTGTTTGAGTCAGTGTCTCGAAAACATGGCCTATGACATAGATACAGTAAATACAGACATCACACGAGAAGAGGATAGAGGCAGCAGACAGAGAACACTAAAGAGCGAGAAGAAAACAGGTTACGTTTTGCTACTGTTTCGATTTCATTTGAAGAAAAACGGCCGGCCTAAAAGTCAGACAAAGGCTCATGAGATAAGAGGAAAATGAGACAGAGCACTGGAACATGTAGCTATTGTTCAATATATCAATGAGGCAGAGCAGTGCCTGCTGGGAATGCCCAGGCCCTATTACAGTAACATGGCCTCTAATCCAATAATAGAACAGCCAACAAGTGAAACAGGCCAGTCCCAGAGGAGTTCTGGACCAGAGAACATATTAAATATTTGGCCAGAGCATGTCGGTAGCCTAGTTTCAACACCAGGGCCAAACTGGGCTAACACAGGCATGGTAATTAGTCCATCTGTTTTCTTTGGTATACCTCTGAGTAGCATTTCTCTGTTTAAAGTGTAAACTGAAATGAAATAGCATTTTTTTTTCTCTGCTCAACAATGTTAAAGTTCTCCAGTTTTGCATTAATTCAGTGTAATAATGTTAAGTATCCCTCTTGTAGATGGAGACAATATTTCAATATAGCCAATCAATTCTTTCACTAAGCAGCTGTCAAACAGACACCGACCCAACCCAACATCCAGCCAGCTGAGATGAAGAATGGCATTTTTGATGTTCCCCCAGAGACCTATTATAATAATAAAACAACTATTAACAATAACCCTGACACAGAAAAAAGAGACATTACCCACCTCCTCCTTTTCCTTCCCTCACACATAATGGGGGGGGGGGGGGGCAATAAATAGCAAGTGGTGTACTCATCTTCATAGGTTTCTGTGGTCACATGGACATTTCTTTTGTTTTTGTTTTTATTTTATTTAGCGATTTGCAGTTAAAAGCACACTGTTGCTGACCTAATGTAATGCCACTTGACTCTGCACTGGAAAACGGCACATGTACAACACAATACAGCCTTATCATATGACAGTGGCTTTCACTCAGGCACCACACATGGCCTCAGGAGATGCAGTGAGGATGACGGCTGCTGAAAATTCAATTGTGTTGCTTTCAAAGTGAAGCTGACAGCACAAAAAAAAAAACACTTAAAATACTACATATATCACATTCACACATGATGAACACACACCAAATGAAAAAGTTTAAATTAGAAATTAGAAATTAGAAAAAAAAGTAAAAACTACATGTTTTGCTCCGGAGCACACATGACACAAGCTTTATTAATATTCCTGACTAACAAGTACATGGCGGCGGACTAATTTGCTCCTGGAGCATGTTGCATATTATGATCTATTTTATATGCACTGCTACTGAATAATAATTAGGCCATGTAATGCACCACTTTGTCAGGCTTGGCTGTTACCCTCTTAAAGTGGTCTAGTTGAGTTATTATTACAGAAATCTGTGTGATAGGACTTGACTGCACCAAATTCAAATAATTTAAATGGAATCGTCACAATTAGTGGACTTGCTCATGTGAGCTAAAGAAATCAGATAGTTTGGTCATTTTGAGATTTGAACGGACACTTTGCACAACTAAAACATTTTTCTGTACAGTTTCTGTACAAATCAGTCTTGTTTATCTACATCATGCATCCGTTTTGCTCTTCCCCTTTGCTATGGAACTTGAAATTTCCCTGGGTGAAATGAATAAAGTTCATCTTATTATACCAACTTGAGCTTGCTAGTGTAAACTAATGTTAAAACCAAGCTCCATGGCTACAAAGTGAAGCCGTGTACCAAAAACGTCCACTTGAGGCTGGCTACAGAAGGAGTCAATCTCTACTGTACAAGACCCAGTATTAAAATCACAAAAAATGGTTTTGCTAATTTATATAACTCACGTCTTCAAATTATATAAACGCTTAAACTTATACTATTAAGAGCATGGCTGCTTTGACTGATGTTTGTTTGAACTACCAGGCTTCATTCAGCCCACCTCAGCTCCCCCCATGCTCCAGATCTTTGGATTAGTGTAGAGACATGATGACGGACAGAGCCAACACACTTTGAGCTTCACAGAGGCTCTTAAGAAAGTAATGGGAGAGACTACATCCATGTTAAATACTCACTGTTGTTCTTACTAGAGGCCAATGCATAGCTGACAGCTTGCCGACCTGTTTTACTGCCACTCATCTCTACTTAATCAGTGTTTTAACTGCACAGGCCCTCTCCAATATATACATTAGAGCTCTAATCCGTGATGAATCAGTTTCAAAAAGTTTTCCAGAGCAAGGTGAACTTTTCTGTTGAATAAACTCAGCTGCAACTAAAACCGGATTTTTATCACCGCTGTCGTCATTTCTATGATAACAGTGTAAACAAGACATTCAAGACTCTCTCTCTGCCTACACATTACGCAGAAAGGAAACTGATCTAAAGCACACAGTCTTAAGTTCAGAGTGAGGTCATCGTCATCATCCAGCAGGCTGAATGGGGTGGTCGTGGCCAAGAAAAGAAAAAGGTTAAAAGAGTACACTTGTGACTCTGGAGACACAGATCTACTGAGTGCATAGTCAACCAGCGACACCCTGCTTTTGCTAAGTACTTTCACACAGGCTCCATTAAAGTTTAATTTGTTTTCTTTTAGTCGTTTCTGTGTCTAAATGAAGCCAAGCTGATGTTGTAAGTTTTTCAGAGAAAACATGACGATCATTAAAGAGTATTTTACAGTTTCAGCCTTCTTCATCCTGCAAGAAAATTCAAGTTTGGCTGTGGGAGAGGAAGCAGTGCCCACAATTCACATCTTTTTTAGAGTAGAAGTAGAATACAAATATTCAGTGCCTAATGACAATAGAAACTACCTCTTTTATTTACTGTATGACGGCTGCTTCAAAATTGTGGAGACAAACTAAATTCGGTTTACTAGAACCTGTCAGAACTGTCTTGTGCCTCAGTAAAGAGCAAACATATACACAAAGACTGGAGGATACACACCCCTTTGCAGCACTACTTAAAAAAAAGAAGAAGCTACATGTGAGAAATAAAGCCTGTTAGCATAATTATCCACCTGGTTGGTGGTGAGGTCAGGTGACAGACTGCATACCTCCTGAGTGACAAAAGCTAAACGTCTGTTGTCTGCCTGCATGTGCACGTTTGTATGCATGTCTGTGTGTGTGTGCGTGTATGTGTGAGAGCTTGGCAAATGGTTCAGGCAGGCAGGTGATGCATCTCTGTCAGCAGCAACGCCGACATAGGTGTTAAGTTTCATACAGAGGAGAGGCAAAGAGTCGCACAATACTCTCATAATACAGCACTGAGTCACACGAAATGTTTTTGTTGTTTTTTTGTGGCCATAAAAGGGAACAAAAGTAAAAATGTTCTTATAAGCTCAGCACATCCTCCTTCCTGCCTCTTTCATTTTTGTTCCAAGTTCCAGGAGAGAGTGATGGACTCTGGATCAATTGAACCTCTCAACCAGAAGAGGGAATGAATTTGAAATGTGAAACCAAACCACAGTCACCCCTCCATCCTTTGGCACATATACCAAATATCAACTTTGATGGGTACACAAAAACAAGGAGGGCTGTGTGAGCTTATGCGTTAAAGAGCCGCCACCACTCGGTTTATCTTGTATTATGACCCTCAGAGATTTTTTTATCGCCACTTGAGGATGTGTTTGAATACTGGTTGCCATGGTTATGGAGGCTGGTTGTGGCCTGACTAGTATCTGATCTGTTTTATAAAAAGGCATAGAAATGAGAAAACACTATTAGTTTAACTGATATTTGCTGCTATACTCCTGCATGGGTGAAAGCTGTCTGCTAGCCAATATGTTGTGTTTATATTCAGCATCTTTAAATCAAACTTGAAAAATATATAATTCCTGTAATAAGCTGTATTCAGACCATAATGAGACATTAAAAGATCTACTAAATCATAGACTAATGGAATTCCTTTGTTTGGATTTGTTTGGATTTGAAAGCAGAGTGAACCAACTTTGATTGCACATTTAACAGACTCACACTTGCGAGGCGGCGGTGAGGTATTATCAGTGTATTAGAGAGAGGCCTACATACTTTCATAGGTAGATAAAACTTGAGTGGCGTTAATCATCCTGCTTTGACAAACAAGTAAGTCTGACTGCCTGGAGCCTCGCTGGAGAGAAGTGAGGATGATATCACTTGTACATTTTTATGCAGGGATTTTCCCCAGAACTTTGATTAACAATAAAACACCTTAATCCATTTTCCAAGTTCCAAAGTGACTGCCACTTGTGCTCATGGCGAAGAATCAACCCCTCCATATCCCTGAAAAAACATACACAGGTATCTACAGAGTGACACATACTTTCCAACTGCAAACCTGCAATCAGCTCAAGGAAGTTAATCATCCACACACAACTGCTTCCTGTCACACAGCCAGTGAGGATAAACACCACCATGATAAAAATGACTGGTAAAGAGCCAAGTCGAGTCACATTTCATAAAAGACCCCAAAGTACCTTCACTCCGTCTGAGGCCAATATAACACTTAATGCATTCAATGTTTACTCTTTCTCAAATACCAAAAAATCTTAAAAAGAGCTGCATCATCCAAAAGCATATGCCACAGTGTCACGTGTTCTGCTTAAGTGCTGATAATGTGGAATGTGTAAACTATTAAACTAATAACATGTGCTGTGATCAATCCATGTCAAGTCAGTATCTCCTTACTACTTTGGAGCTGCAAGATGCTGACATGGGTGCACTTTGCAGCAGAAACGCATTATAGATTAACTTTGAGCATTTGAGTCCCAGTCCAGGAAAAGAAATACAGACAATACACTGTAGAGAAGCAACCAGCAAGAAAGCTCTTTCTTTCTTTCTCATGCCAGCATCAGTTTGTCTCCTTGCACTCACTGATTTCTGAGCACTTCTAACCAACATCCATCAGTGACACAGAAATGCAAGAGTCACCAAACCAGACATAGACCACCCTGGCAGTTAGACCCTAAACATAAATGTAACTCTCTGGGTATTTATGTCAGTGCGTCCCAGCATTGCAGGGTCTAGAGAGACAGACAGGGGTGAACCATCTCTGTGATATGTCCATGTATGTCCATATTCATCCACATGTTGGTGTCTCTTGTCTATTTGGATTTTTTTCTGTTTAGAGTCGAGTTACAACTTTCCCCCCATGAAAAGTGGGTTAATGTGGTAATCAATTATAGGTGTAGTAAAATAAAACTTTAAACTCAATAAGTGAAAACACGTGCATGTTAAATACATTCACTCAGGCAATGCATCTAAGAAGAAGTTTTTTTTTTTACTTTGACACTTTACAATCGAAATCTCTGATATGGGACGTTCTGCACACAGAGTACTTTTGCTTCTGATACTTTAAAGTGAGACTGTGTAGCCTTTGAGAGAGAACACAGCACATTCTTTCTGTCTAAACTAAAAAACTCATAAGCATAAGGAAACACACTTTTGCTAGATTTAACTGCACTTGTTTGGCTTGACAGTGATGTCAGGGTGACTAATTTTACCAAACGTTAGGTAAATATTTGCTGTATGAAAACATCACTGAGGCAGTTTGCTGACTCTTCTCCACTTGTGCTACTGCTACAACAGCTTTGTATTTTAGCTAAATGTTCAAATATGTAGTGGGTCTACATTGTTGCACCAGTATTTTTACTTATTTAAACAATACTTCACTGTTTTTGTGTCTTATGGGTGGTGAATCAAAAAAAAAAAAAAAAGAAATTAAAAGAAAAGCAGAGGCAGAAATGAACTGTTTGAGGTCAGGACATTTTGGTCATCTGTACTCTGGTCACATAGACACGGGCAAATCATAAAGAGATGGGGAATCAATAACATCTACCATGTACTAAAGGTCCACATAATCTCTGAGCTTTGGTGTGCTTTTAGCAGTTATTGAGGGGATTGTTTTTCTTCTGGGACTTGCGGGTGTAGTTAAAGGCCAGGGATAATTCTGGCTGTCAGACAAAGATTTAGTCTGATCCGTTTCCTCAATAATAATAATTCCACTGCCTTCTGTAGTCTGACAAGATCGCCAATTTGAATGCTGTATGGGTGAATCATATTTATTTAAAAAAAAAAATGTCTGTCTGAGTATCAGGTGGGGATCATTTAAGAGCACTTTTAGTAGTGCGATCAATGCCACTAGTGAGTCAGTGCTGCTACATTAAATTATTCACATTGCTGCAGATATAATGACAATGAGACACGATAATATGACTGCTGGTCAAAAAGAAAGGACTATGGTCTGATCAATATCAGGCCTATTACTAAGAATCACATACAAGATGACCCAAATCGTATTTCAGAGGATGGAGATGAAATGAAGATCAACCTTCAATGATTAGCTCATGCAACATTTTTAATTTTGTTGGGGTGAAAGTGGACACATCAAACTGTATCACAAAACTTCACCTGCCAATTGTAAAAAATATCAGGGCCAGACTTCACCTTGTTTCAATCAGTCTGGAAACACTTGCCAAAGGGGAGACCCATGATAGCCGGATCTGAATGCCAAAGAGGCCAGTGGGTTTCTGGACATCGAGGCTTGTACTATTTGGCAGTGATGCAGTTGGGATTGCACAACGCCGCGTCCACTGCCTGGAAAAACAGGTGATTCACTGTGACGGGGGCAGCCAGCTGCTGTGGCAATGGCCTCGGGTCCCCCACCCCCACCAGTAGCCACGGTCACTGCTTACCAGTAAAATGCCAGTCAGTGGAAGGAATGCAGTGATGGCATGAAAGAGTCAGTGTAAGATGTGGTCAAAAGCAAATCATATTCCGAGCTGTGAAAGAGGCACTGAGACCACTTCCAATAAAAATTTATGACGGTAGGTTGACAAATGAATGATTAGTCACATCGCAGCCCTGAGGTTCACTTCTGCTGGCAGATCCAACAAGTCGCTGAATGTCAGTGTGCATATTTTAACTGATACCGGATTAAAAAAATCTATTTTGTAAGCTTGAAAAATGGCTGTAAAACTTTGTACATCTCACCAACACAAAAGGCTGCACACAGCTTGGATTAATTGAGGTTACAATGGATAAAACCTGGGTGCTGCACCATTACTGTAGCAAAAATGAGTGTTAAATACACAATAGTGGCAATTTTAGCAGTAGCAAACATGAGCCATGACTCACGAGTTCACCTTTGGATACAACACTCCTTCCCTAAAGCTATGAGGGAAGAGCTTTTTAAGGAAATCTAAGAAATGTGTAACAGTGTCAAGCAAGTAGGTTTTGCCAAAACTCTGTCTGCTCTGCTGTCACACTCTCCTTAGTGTGACATCACCTCCGTGTTTACCATAAGTACAGCAGACAAACTAACCACATCCTCCAAATCTATAAACAGTCAGCACAGACAGCTGAGTAACAGACCCAGTTGTCGCTGGTTCTGATTAATGGACCTTTATTAACAGCAGGTAACCGCACTGCCAAATGATGCTGCTGTGTTGACTCAATAGTTCCACAACATCTGGTCATAATCAGATGTGACCGCTGCCTTTACAGTCACCACAAGTAAAAAGCAAAGTGTGTGTGTCAACCACAACTGCAACATATTTCATGTTTTGGTACAGAAGCAGTGGATATTGTTCAGAAAACAAATGTTACAATAAACTTTTTATATATATTACATTCCTTATGAGTAGAGGGTTCTAGCCAAGGTTCAACACAAGTATTTTTACAGCCTGGTTTTATGTGGTCTGTCAACCGTGACAACAGTTAAGACAACATAATGCAAAATATTCATAATGAAAATGTGCAATGATCTGTTACACTGATCATAATTAAACCCAATTGCAGCCCTTTGAGTTTGAATATGGGTGCAGTTCCAGTCTGCAGAGACACATTGCAGCGTCGATCCTGTGTGGGGCCCACTGGCCGAGCTCCAGTAGAATACACTTTGTGTGGAACGTCTAAACATGGGATCGGTCAGGATGGGAATGGACCTCTTGAGCCATCTTCAGCACAGACATTTCTCATTTTAGAACAAACATGGCCATGTTGTTTAGCTGCACTTAAAAAAGGTCCTCACAATTAATTGATCAAGTTGGCAAGAAAGTGGCTCAAAGTACATCACCACCCAGAGAACCACTCAAGGCTATGCCATGTGAAAAAGCATGTTTAAAATGTAATAATAAAGAAATAATATATACAAAGTAATGAAACTCACCATAATTAAAGGAACAGATTCATTTAAATGAATTAATTTATTCCACTTGGCCAAAGAAATAAACCTAAAATTATGTCTGCGACAACAACAGATTATTGTTAATAAATAACAAAATTAGGTTTGCAGCTGCCCAATCGATAGCACAGCTTAGTCATTTATAAATGTCAACAAAAAAAAACAAAAAACAAAATATGAGGTGTTACATGAACGTGTTACTGGAAATTAATTTCCCTCTATAATGGGTGATGTGTATAAAGCTGATATGTTGGCTCGGTCAGACCGATTCCTTGCTCATCTATTGACTCGAGTCTAAATAAAAAGTAAAGCAGACAGTTAAAATTGTGCTCCTAAGGCATGTTATGGATTATTCATTGATTAGCAAAAGTAATGGAATAAAAGGAAAGGTGGCAAATGCCTTAAGGGGGATTTAAAATGATCCATGATGACTTCAAGTATGAATAACGGAGTGTTTTACAGACAGGAAAAATGCACTTTAACAGGTTTTGCCTGAGAATACTTAAGCCAAGAATGACAGTTATGTAGACATCAAGACAACAGTCTGATATTGTGAATTATTCTTCCAGTCATTTTTCCCCACCACAAAGCTCAGCCCATTCTTGACCACATCAGCTGTGAGCAAACATCCCAGATTTGTCAAAAGACTGGACAGCAGACAACTGGCAGAGACTGAAAGGACACTAGTTGGGTATAGCCATGACAGATACAGCAAAGCTAAGTATTGTATGTACAAGACAGACTTATTGCAGCAGCTTAAACTGTATTTCACCCACATTACACCGGGAGCCTGCCACCCTTTTACACAGTACTGTCTGAAATACATAGATATAAATGAGAAAAGCTTAACAAGTGATGTTGGTTTTTACCCTTACATTATATAAACACAGTTTACTCTGCAGGACACTGTTTTGTTTTCTGCTCTGTGCCTTTCAGACCTCCTGCAGCAATGCTGTAGGCTGTCAAAGAAAATGATTCCAACGAAGGTCAAAAACACTGTTTATTCTGTAGCCTTATTATATTGTAGCTCTGGACTCGATGCATATGAGTATGAGATTAAGTTCAGATCTGGCTGTTTACTGGAGCATGGCATAAGACAGATCAACATAAGAGCTCATTAATCTTTGGAAAACTAAAATGCACAGCAACTGTAACCTCATTTGTGGAGTGGAGCGTGGTTACAGAGAGAGGCTGGGCACCAGATGCTGCCAGTTACTGTAATTACCCTCTGAATTCAGCTCATCGAGTCAGCTTGAAAATGTGTATTATTGTATACTGTCATGGGGAGCTGCACATGTGCATGTGCACATTTAGTATATTACAAATTCTATTGATTCTCATTAATTATCTAAAAGCAATTAGCAACTTTGGTTAATGCAGCGCAACTGATGAGAGGCTTTAAACCAGGTACAGTGTGTGTGGCTTACACACACACACACACACACACACACACACACTCCGCTTTAATCGGTAAACACAAACAGAGAGGAAATAGATGGTTTAATTTCAACAGCTTTCAACCAAGACTGAGGGAATGTTTGAAGATTAATTACACAGGTGAAGGGCTTATGAGGTAGGTCCAACACGCTGCTTCCACTGTGTTTGTATGATTGTGTAAGTGAAGAGAGTGAGTCATAAAGACAAAAAAAGGAAACAGACAAAACATCAAATACAGAAAAACTGAATCTGCTGTTGCAATTAAAAGTAGCAGAGAGAAGTAAAGAGCTTGCAGGACAAAAACTATCATGACTAAAGCTTCCAGCAGCTAGACACTACTCTCCTTATCCTGACCAGTCTTGCCAAGACAAACGTGTAGCGCATGGCAGAGCAGTCACATGTACAATTGTACACCAACACTGACATTGATGCAAGGTGGCACGTCTCCAGTGCAGTATTACAGCACGTTACCAGCCATGCTTAACATAACACAATTTCTACAGTGTATGTGATACAATATGACATCACTACAAGAACAGGTGTTGGCAAATGAAACAATTTAATTGGATCCTACCTCCACATCATAATATTCAAAGTGCAATGTTTCCGTTACAATAATTCAAATGTGTGATTTTACAGTTCAGTTTAATGAGAAGGAGAAGCACTTATTTTCAGCAACGTCTCTTTCTTTCACATGGTACTGCACACCTGCACTCCACGCCTGTTATACATATATACATACATACAAACATATGTGTTGCAGCATCCAAATCTGCTGAAACTAACTGTTGGATAGACTAGAAAACATCTATGAACAGTCCAAAAAGAGAATTTTCAAGCCATTCTGTCACTATATGCGTTCATGTCATTATCAGCTTCTTACCTTATTGCTGAGGGAAATGCAGCCTTGGATGTCCGCTGATGTTTACAGCTGAAAAGAAAATAGACTGTATGAGACAAATGCACAACATATGTATAGGATTATATATAAAACATGCAATCTTTCCTCTAATGGATCCCACATAGGAGTGATCTTACCACATAGACCGCTCCAGGCACAAAATTCTCATATTTTTTATTAGATATTTGCAATGGGCTATCCCATATGTAGCTGTGCATGAGGATGAGATGCACTCAAGGCAAAACAAAATGAAGATATGCAAAACTGACAACAACAACCCTACTGTCAAGAATAAAGAGACATTTACAGTTGGTTAAATGGATGAATGTAAATCCAAAAAGCATCAAACACAGAAAGGATATTGCAGTTTGGTTGCTTTCCTAATGCAAAAAGGATTTTTCTAAGCAGAACATACAGCATTATTAAATAGTGATAGATCAATAGTGACATCATTATGTGATTGCATTGTTAGATAACTCATTCAAAGTATAAAATATATGTGTGTACACTGAAAGGTACACAGTCAACTTCCCACTTCATATCAGGAGGTTCCTAAACAGTTCTAACTTGCTATAGGTGGATGAACTTGAATCAAGTGACCTACTTAGTGGTACCAGAGGTAAATATTTACTCAGTAGAAAGATATTTGTATAGCGGTGTTGTCAGGGCCACTTAGAGCATTTTTTACTTAATCGGATCGGCTACATTTAGCTCGATCAAACTCAATCTTTGTGGATTGTGACCCATTGTACTCCAGGTACTGCAGCTTTCAAAAACACCCTACTGTGCTTTATAATACTTAAAACTGCAGCCACCGCACTGTGTGAGGAAACGTGAGCAAACAAACAGCCATCAACACATTTACTAGATGATATCCAACTGACAGCACTCATTGAGGAGTGATAAAAGCAGAGCCATTTGGGACCAAGACCTGTCACTTCTGGATATTTTGTGTCACACCCTGAAAGTGGTGCTGCTGGCTGATTCATATTACTAGCGATAATAGAAATACCTGCTTTTTCTTCAGATACATTGGTAATATGAGCTCTCCTTGGCCACAACATTGAGGACAACGTGCTTGCAAA
This sequence comes from Larimichthys crocea, assembly GCF_000972845.2. Lineage (NCBI taxonomy): Eukaryota > Metazoa > Chordata > Actinopteri > Sciaenidae > Larimichthys > Larimichthys crocea. Next base: position 19,321,967 of record NC_040018.1, on the reverse strand, counting down.
CCTGGAGCAAACTTTAAAGTCAGTGTAAAGGCAATTCTGAGATTTCTTTCAAAATACATTAAATGTGTTGGAAAATAGTTGCTGTAAACATGTGAAAAGACGATACATTACTGAAATGTGGACTTGTGGGTTAAAACACTTTTTCAACCAGTTTTCAGTCCAGGATTTTTTGGCTGGTCCTAAAGGGACACACTGAGGCCACCCTGAACATACCCCTGCACCCCTAGCAGAGAGATGGAGATTAATTCATCTCACTCAGTGTTTCAAAGTACGTCATGTCATTTTCTGAACCCATTTGACACATTTCAGTCGCTTCAAATTCCTTGACTGCTCCCATGAGTGGGCAGGGCTTCATCAGACACGGCCCCACAGTCCTGGAGCTGAGAACACTGCTCATTTTAACCCTATTTTGACACCTAATTTCATAAACTTGTTTATATTTGTAATTATTTAAAATTTGGCAGGATGGTTAATAACACATTTATTCTTACTTTACATGGACTTTAAACAGGCCGCATGATAGCAGCTGCAGCTGCCGCTCTTCCTAGATATCCCTCTTTGGACTTTACAACTGAATTAGTTTAACATGAGCATTAAAATAACACAGTGCAATGTTTTCCTGATGATGACACTTCCCAAAACTTAACCCAGCAGTGACGAGCTGATAACTTTCATACACCATCATCGTTAATGTTCCTTCCTTGAACCGCCAGCTGTGGCTCGTTTTACTAACGAAAAGGCCGCTTTGTCTGTAAATGACAGGAGGTGATCAACTAGCTTGTTTATGTAATCAAAATTATGCAGCGTGGAGTTTCTCTCGTTCTTTGGCTGGTTGTAAAGACAGCATGAACCAGGTGACAGCCAGGAGTTTCATTCTGGAGTGACGTCAACTCCAAGAAGCAACATTAATTAGATACAACAGCTGGATACATTTGCAACGGATAGTGTAGTCATTACAGCAGTCAGAGTTGATGGTCGCCAGACAATCCTCTCACATCTTCAGCTTGTTAAAGACATTGTTAATGTGTGTTAAAGCGATTGAAGACCACAGATCTTGTACTCCCTAAAATGATGATTTTAAATCCAGCTGGTAGCAGGATTATAGGAGACCGTCTCCTAAATCTCATTCCAGCACGTTATCTTCTACTTCTACAAGCTAGTAGAAAGTGCACTCCATCTAGTGCACAATGAAAACAAAAAATGACAGGTGTAACACAACAGTGACATGTAGTCAGGGAGCATCTGTAGTCAGTTTGGTACAGTATTTTACTGCACTTTAACTTTCCAAATGTTCCAGGCTAGAATAATCCATAACAGGACAACTAGAATATTTCACAACAGGCAGTGGTGGTTATTACACCTGTCCAAGCTGCCCAGTATAATGCCTACAGCCAGTGTTAATGACATGGGCTGCTGCCGCTTCACTGACAGGCTAGAGACTGATGGGGGACAAGTGAGAGACACTGTCAAGGTGGAACATCGGAGGGAAAAGCAACATACTGCAGGATCTCACTATCATGCAGGTCCTCTCTCCCTCGGGAGGTTTTACACGCACTGCAGTCATGCCAGCACTCACAATACACTCAACAAGACTGTGCTATAAGAATTCAGCCGTATACACAGGTAAAGTGATTTGTTTTCACACACACACAGCGTAGGTGTGCTCAAGTTAATGTTAAGCGGGTCAAAGCCAAACAGCTGCATTCTGATGAAAACAAACATTGGCTGGAGCCACTAACCTGCAGCCTATCCGGCTTCTGATTACCTGCTTACTCATCAGACTCCCTCAGAGCTCAGCTTGAGCTCAGGCAGCTAGCAGCAACAACCTGTCCCATGAGTGTCATTGACTTGCTGACATTGGCAGGGAGCAGGGAAAGGTTTTAGGTTTCTTACTGGGAGGTAAGTGATTCACACCATGACTAGCTTTTCAAATTCCACTGAGGAAGTGAAAAATTATGATGATGGGTTCTTTTAGAATTAACACTTAAAAAAAATTAGTAAAAAGGGAAAGAGGTTGAGGAACGTGGCACTTGTCGCAGTTATGCAGAATCAAATTTTATTTCCATGCTATTTTTTTGGTTTCGTTTAGTTCACATGCAAATCTGCTCGTGGTGCACAGGTGTTTACAGTCTTTACGGTTGGATTACCAGATTATCAAACTTTAATTTGCAAAAAGTCTTATCGGTCCTTGTAGATGTGAAACGGACTCAAAACTAATTTGTTCGCAATCAAAATTTTGGGTTATTTTTGTCAGTATTATTAATATTGATATTTATTTATGTACTGTGTCTATCAGCTGTGTAAATCAAAACGTCTAAAGAACCTAAAGAAATTGAGGCATGAGGCAATTTATCAACTTCATGCAACTCCCCGCTCAGCTCTCTAGCCGCACAAAAGTATTTTTTTCCACATATGGTAACACCAAGAGCTGTTATCAGACTTTGATGTGTAAAATCGTTAAAGACAACGGCAACTGACATTTCAAGGAATCAGTTTGCTCAAACTCGCAAAGTATTAAGATGTTTGATCCAGTGTTACTTTCAAAATGATACCATTCCAAACGTCACTTAAAACTGTATCCTACAGTGTTTATACTCCTTAATAATAAGTGGTTTTCATGTGCCAAGTAACAGGCTCTTATTAAACCCACATCAAAACATGAGGGGGAAACTTTCTCGCAGATGAAACGACTACACAACAGGAAAGGAATCTCTGGAAAGAGCTGAACATAATGTGACAATGGAGAAAAGCTGAGACTTTTGCCTCCAGGAAAATAAACGTGAACACCCAAATTAAACAAAACATACTTGAAGATAGAGAAACCTTATCTCACAGCATTAGAGACATTTGCATTCCTGTTATTCTCTTCTCTGAGCCTGAGGGAGATTGCTTTGAGCAAAACTCAACATGCTCTTTTAGGAAATACCACAAAGGGGACGCGAGACATCGAAGACTCCAGTAGTTACTTAGTTAAAAAAAAGTACAAAAGTACTATTTCGTTTTGATTAACTCTCATCAAATCATGACTAAATAAAAAGGACAGGAAATAAGGCTGGTGAAGAATTGAATGAGTAGAGAAACTCTTCCGGTCTCCTGGGGTTTCCAGAGGTGGAGCACAGGAGCACATTGCCACTAGAAATTTTAAGAAGCACAATATGCCACTGGAGACTTCATTGTTCTGTCCGTCCTGCAGTTTCATTAATCACACACTGCAGAGGAGGACCAGAGTGGGGACAGGTCAGACAATATGGTGCCTGGGAAACACCTTGCTCCAGGCCCAAAAATGAGGCTTTAATAAAGCTACCCACTATGACTTCAACATTTTGTATTATCAACACAGCTGGATTGCACTCAGGTCAAAGTGGCAACTTATTTACCAAAAACGGTGTATGGTTATGTGCAAGGGAGGGAGGGAGTCTGTGTGTGTGTGTGTGTGTGTGTGTGTGTGGCATCTTGGTATATTAAGCAAAAACATTAATTTGAATTCCCCATATTAACCTGATTTATTGCACACAGTTGTTGCCACTGAGTGGCTCCTTTAAAATGAATGGGGGCTGGGTGCTAAGTTCCTTGCTGTAGGCCACCTCGAAGAACAATGGCAGCTGTTCACTTAGGGGAAAGCATTACTCATTACAATCTGCAATTACCCCCCAAAACACTTTAGCACAAACTTTTATATACAAACTTGTTTCTCATAAAGAAATAGTTAGACATTTAGGATCAAAACTACTCTCAACCCAAAAGTATATTAGTTTAGCTCAAAAAATGTTAGCCTGGTTCTGTTCAAGGATTAAAAAAAAAAATCCAATACAATAAATGTGTAAATTTCTAGTCTGTTTCTGTTCTGTTTCTAGTCTTCATACTAACTGGCTCCATATTTAATGCAGATGCATGAGTAGTATCCAACATCTTATCTAACTTTTGGCAAGAAAACACACGAGTTTCCCAAAATGTCAGACTATTCCTTGAAGACTCCACTGACCTTAATACATTACAGTACAGCCAGCCAAGTGAATCGCAACTCATCCTAACTAGTTATCTTAACCATCATAAAATTTCAAACTGGTACATATTTGGTGAAATCCTGCATCTTGTGAACAAAGAACCTTAAAATATATTCCCTTCTCATGTACATGAACACTTACATTAAACATTCCTTGATTTAGTAGTGTCACGGGTGCCACAGTGCAGTCATTCTGCTGGGACATGACTGTCTCTGCAACCACGTCCTTGGGGCATTGCACTATAGCACCGAGGACAATCTCATCATTTCATTCCCCCAACATCAGCAAACCTCTCCTCCATCAACGAAACCGAACACTAAAAGCCTAAAAACCTCCTAAAATGCAAAGACAGAGTGGCCCTTTCTGTTCCATAAACATCTCCTCTAAACCACAGAAAGGACTGAAAAATTTAGCTCTTAAGACAAACATGGTGAAATTTGAGGACTAAAACCAAGAGGAAAAAGAAATCTGCTGATGTTGTTGCCTTCTAGTTGTCTAGGGTCCTAAATCATGGCAAACATCACAACTCAGCCTTGCAGCACAGACTAAAGCCCACTCTCTAATTGTCTAGTGTCTTCTGCCAGTCTCATGGATAAGTAGCAGATCCCGATATGTAATTAGCTAAATGGGTCCATGGGATCGGGGCTTAATAAAGGCAAGTGGGGGGGTTGCTTGTGCAGTAGGGGACTCATTACCCACTACCCTCTCATTGAAAGCCACCTGTCTAGAACTGCACTCATCGTATAGCCACAGCTTATTAGCCTGTTGAAGAATTAAACTCACAAAAATAGAGATAGAAAACACATCCATAATAATGGACGTAATAATACTCATCTGTGCATAATGAACAATATAGAGCTCCAACAGAAGTAAGCAATCTTTTATATTCCTACCACCTGAAGCAGGTAATGTAACCTTTCAGTACAAATATCAACGACAATTTCACTAATGTTGCAGAGAGAAAGGGCTTTACAGTTAATGACACCAGTTTTCAGCGGAACGCAGCAGGGCGCCACTTCCAATGACAATAATTCCTCCATCTTTATAAACACAAACCATCTGCTCTTGCTGTGTTTGTGTGTGTATGAGTTAGCGATATATTTTCAACAGCAATTCTAGACTGCGGGGAAACTGAGGCATTTGAATCAAGGAACATGAGTTTCTACCCAAAAGATAGTCAAATCAAAGACATGACATTGGTGATGTTTTCCTGCTATGAAGGACGATCAATACCTAATGACTGCTGTTGAAAAAGGAATGATGAATCTTTTTATTGCTCATGCAGAAAGTTTTGTTTTTATCCTTTGGAGCTTTGAGATATCCAGCTGTGAGATGTCTGCTACCGGTCATATACAATAGAGATCGATGGCGTTTTGTTTGAAGTGTTCAAAACTGAAAATTGTCATTGGCATATACTCTGGATTATCCACAGATCTCACCATGAACAACTTTTAGTTGGAACTATTTTGAACAGAAGAAATAGTTCCTCTGTAAAACATCTGTGGATATTGAATGTTTGCAGTCCAGCTACAGTATCTGCCTAATGAATGAATCCCCAATAAAATACCACAAATACATTTGCTGTATAACTTGGACCATACACGTAATGATATAATAAATGGGAGCATATAATGAATGAGAGCAGGAGCCGCTGAATAAAGTGATCCAAAACAAATATTCATTTTTAGGCTACTCATTATTATTAACTTCCCAAAGCCCAAGTTGGTATCATCAAATAGCTTGTTTTGTCTGACCAACAGTTGAAAACTCAAAGATCATTTTATTTACACATAAGACCGAAAAAAGGAATAAATCCTCACATCTGAGAAGCTAAAAAAGGAAACATTTGCCATTTGTGCTTGAAAAATGATTAAAACGATTAGTCGATTATTATAGGAAAGGAAGGATATTATGGGTGCTGATTATTTGTTGTTGACTGACTTTTCCATTAACTCATAAAATTAAATTCTCTATGTGCCAACAGCAACCTACACATCACACCCACATACAGTACAACAAAAAGTATATGGATCTTCTATGAATGAAGATTTAATGTGACTCACCAAGAAATAACTAACTACAGTAAATATTCCCTGAGCCTCACCTCTTTGGGGTTGGGATTCTCTTTCATTAGTTTCTTTTTTTCCTCTACTTGGGGGGTGGGGGGGGTTAGGACATCTGGAGAACAGCTGTTGCTTTGCATCACATGTGAGCGCACACACACACACAGTTGTTACACAGCCTACCCATTCAGAGGTTAAGGGGTCAGTAGCCCTGTGTCCAGACCCACCATTTAATCTGGTCTACGTATAGACAATCTCTGGAAATCAAACACCACACAGCCACATATACACATACACCATAGCCACACACAAAAATAGGCACGGACACACACACACACACACATACACACTCAGGCAGACAGAGCCCCTCTCGTCTCTCTTCTATACAAGGCAACTATTCGACCCTCTCTTGGGAGGGTGCAGATTCTCAATGATTAGTCCTGCCCTTGCAGAGAAGAAGAGGCGGGAGGGGGGGGGCACAGCCACTAATTCAATTACACAGACCCTCGTCCCTGTTCAGGCCGACTCCCAGTTCCATGAATGGAATCAAACCCATCCAGCCAAGACGGAGGGGTGGGATTGGAGATGCAACAATGTGTTTACATTTGTGGTTTACACTCGGTTTACACTTGTTTTTTTTAAGCTGGTGACAGAGGGCCTCAGTGTGAGTGTGCATGGGACTGTGTGTGTGTGTGTGTGTGTGTGTGCGCGCGCGTGCGTGCGTGCGTGTCCTAATGCTCTTTGGCTGAACACTGTAAACTAATGTGAGACAAGATGAAGTGAGTTTCATGGGCATATAAAAAAAAAGGTGAAAACCACAAGGTTTACCTGCACTCAAGTGCCATTAGAGCAGAACATCAGCGCTGGATTTAAGTATGAAATATATTTTTTCCGGTGCAACACATTACCATACCGCAAGGTATAGTCCTAAACCCTGAGCTTTAAAAGACATACGAGGCAACAGAGAATGGGGTGCAAAGCAGAGTGCAAAAGGCGACACAAAATTAGAAGCAGAGGGGTTTGTCTGCGCTTTATAGCCTTAAAACAAATGATTGCTTTATGAAGTCTACATTCTGCACTAATAGTTCAAGGACACTGCATTTACAACATTGCTCTCCTCTGTAGCACTAAATAAAATGATGGAACACATACCATCCTCTGAGCAGCCACCATAAAATAACATCAGAGAATGGCAAAAGCACATCCCTGGCTGGTAATTAAGAAAAAGCCTTCAAAGAAGTGCTATAATTAGAGGAAAATTAAATGTAGTAATCATAAAAGCAATCTGTTAACTGTTGATAGAGTTTATAACGTCAGTGTGCCCTTTTCTGGATAAATTAGCAAGATTTTGAGGCAGCTGATAATTTTACTCGCCATTACAGCGAGCATTTCCAAACCTAAATGTTTTTCTTGTTCTGCATTATCACCCATTTCCTTTTTGTTACTCATTAACGAGCCCTCACCCCGGTGATAAATGGTGCCCTGGAGAGTTCCCTTAAAATGACCCCAAAAAGGAAGGAGATCTTTCCTCTTTCATCATCATAAGTGCTGATCAGAGCAACCTTCACAGAAAACAGAGAGAGCTGAGGTAAGAGGGGTTAAACTGCAACTGTCAGAGACAAATTGCATACACAGACCCCCGGAAGAAAAATACAAAACACAAGCTGTCACACAAAAAAATGAAACAGCAGTTAAATACTCTATACTGAGCAAGATTTCCAGGGAAGCCTACCGAGGCTGGGATATCATCCAATGTGGGGGTCACGCTGGAGACACCGTCTGCCAAGCAGTCATAGCATGGCAGAGCAGTCTTGAACCAAATCCCACTTTCGTGCTCAATGGTAGAGAATGATGGATACTGTGCTCTGGTTACACCACCTGGTCACTTTGCATGAATCCCTACACCAGCTGGAGCGGAGATCTTAATGTGGCTGTGAAATTACACTGCATTGTAACTAGGAGTAGGCTTCAATGGTCCAATCAGGACATTAATGTGAACAGGTGGGGTAAAATGGTGCAAGTCATTGTCAAGTAAAGCTAAATTGTTTACAGGGGAACACAAGTGCAACACAGAGGTCTGGATATACTGCTGATGAAATGGCATCAGAGCTAATGAGAATGCTGAATACGTTACTTTATCAATAACTGACTTGATTAGAGGGAACTATTCTGTGCATAATGTGTCGCTGCTCATGCTGCTTGACACGACCGGGCTGCTGATGTCGTCACTCTCAAACTCATTCCCACAAAAAAAAAAAAAACTCAGGCAGCCACAGAAGTGAAGACATAATTTTTCAAGATACAATACTGTAAATCGTCCAAGTCTAGTGCAAAAAAAGAAAAAAAAAAGCAGTGTCTCTCTCTGGCAGATTAGGATCTGCCGGCCCTCTTCATGAGCTGAAGACCTAATCTTCTTTTGCATCTCAGCCTTAAAGATATAGCAGCCCTCTAATCAGCTCACAGGGTGGACGGCTACAGTAGCAGACTCTAGCTCCAGCTTTGGCCTCCAAAACCCAATTCAGTCAACAGCTACATGGATTGACATACATTTTAATTAGGATAAGCACTACTCTGCCATTCCTTATCTTTTCCATTAGCAGCTTTTGCAGTTAAGGTTTTCTAAATGGATGAGTGACTTTCGAGGCGCGACACTTCCCTAAAGCCCCTTTTGTCCACTGCAATTCCAGGGCAAGTTGATGCGATAACAATTCCAGGCAGGTAAGTCAACAGACAGGCAAGAGAACCAATTAAAAAGGAAGGCTGGTGGCTGGGCAGAGGCTCTAAGACACTAAAAAAGAAGAAAAACATGACAGAGGGAGGTAAACTGCCTTACAGGACTGAGGCTGCCTATTGAGGGTGAACAATCCAGCTACTCCAAGCCCGTTTCTTCACTGCTGTCTGGAAAGTGAAAGCCTGGCCCCCTTGCTTGTCAGTTCTATTGTTAGTAGCAGGCAGGAGCCGCTCCCAATTCACCTCATACACATTAAATACTCTGCATTGTTTGGAGAGTCAGATGGCAATGGCAGGCACACACGCTTGAAAATGTGCATGCAAACACACACACACACATTTTCTTTTAAAAAGATCCCAGCTGAAGACCGAGTGCTGGGAGATAAGTTGAAATATGCCATGGTTGCAGCTAATTTAAATGGTAAATTACTTGACTTTGCATTTAAAGAAATAGTGTTGAAAAAAAAAGAGCAGATCCTCAGAGAGGGAGCACACAGTGGAGGCACCACAGTGTCTATTCAAGGCAGATATTCGGTCCGATCAAAACGCCCAATAAATGTTTTCACGTGAATGTACAACAGGTTCTTGTATAGTTGTCCGTCAAACTATATTTTTGCGGAAGAATATATTCTGTGACCTCCTGCATTTTAGCTTATAGCCTAAAGCATGGATGCAAATATTGTGGTTCAAATCCGACCTGTGTATCATGTAACCAAACACACTTTCTATTTGTGGAAAATCCCTCCTGAAATCAGGTCTTGGTCTTGACATTTTTATAGCTTTGGTTTATATGCTGAGCTACAAACGAGTCATCTGTGTCAAAACAAGTTGTCATAACTGCAAAATGCTCAGTCATTAACTTAATAGTCTAATAATATAATGCACCTGAGTGTAATTGAGATAAACAGATGGCACAAAATGTAGCTCAGAGCATTCCCAGCATTTACCATGTGTGAACTATCCACTTAAAAAAATGTGGATTTGTCCTCTTATGGCATTGTAGTAAATCTCAATCTCAGGCCAATTATTTGTCATGATGTGTCCTTGCAGGCAAGTGACACTGACACTAAACGCCAGCTAAATGAAAGTCAGGTGACATTTAGTAGTCATCACAAATCATGCATGATGAGGAGTCATTTTTTAGATACCCAGACGAACGCAATGAAAAAAATGTCAAAATGTCACGCAGTCAGTGTGAATATTCTGTCCATCAATACACCGCCCTTCATCCGTTTACCAGATGTGTGTGCTGATTTACAGCCCAGCGAGGCAACCTGTGTCATTTCATCCCTGCGACTGGGTTGCAGCCGAGGTGTTGACACGCTTGCTAGTCGCCGGGTTGAGGGGGAGAACAGGCGGGGGTGGTGAAATAGAGATGGGGAGGGTGGTGAGAGAAGCTAAGAGAGGGATGGATTCGGGTGGCAGAAAAAGAAAAAAGCGAGCGAGATAAAGAGGGAACGCGTGGTGGTGGTGCTGCTGCTGGATGAGCTGAGGTTTAGGGGTGGAGGAGGAGGTGGGGGATGGCTGCTACTGTTTCCTGCTAAGTCAGCAGACTGGGGCTGATTCCAGGACAGCTTATCTTTCAGCAGGAATACCACAACCACACCAAAGGCAGGGACAGGAGGGAAGGAGGAGACGTAGCACTGTGAATTCAGTGCTGCAGAATTCTGGGATTACTGCAGTTAAGATAACTATGTCGACTCTTGAGAATTATTTCTAAAAGGGAGGACTTGTGCTGCCCATAAATATAAAGCGTGTTTTTAGAGTGCTGTGCTCTGTGTTTAAGCCACATATACACTTTCCCCACATGATACTTTTAAAAAGGAAGTATGACATTTTGGAAAATTGTCTTTCTCGTCAATGCCTACGTTAGAGTATCGCTACTAATCACATGTACACTGACCAATCTTAAGAACTCAAAAATAGGGAAGCCCTGCATACTGGCGACTTTTAAAGAATCATAACAAAATAATAATGAATTTGCTTGAATCTTCAGTTATTATCAATTAGGCTTTTTTTCTATTCCCTGTGTGTCTGTGTAAAAACAGATTTTACAAATTGCATGTCCCTTTCCTTTAAAGAAACCTGTATTATGGAAGAAATGGAAATTATTCTTTCCAGGACGTCTGACATTTGTATGTGGCATTTCTTTTTCTTAGCAGTCCCCCATTCCTCTCTCCATCTCTTACTCACTGAGGAGGACAAGGCATGAGAGGGAAAAAGCAGCTCTCTACCAAATGTTGTTTCCTGGCATGCATATGACTTGGTATCGCTGATAGATAGTGGATTCATTTTTGGAGTGTCACAGTGACTCAATACACAAAGAAGTAGCTGTAAAAACAGTGAAATAACACATCCAGCAGTTATGGAGCAAGAGTAGCGTTCACTTGGAATTGGCTTTGTGTCCATCTGATGTATGCAAGTCCAATTTTAGGTAGTGATACATCATGCATATAGAAAATAGAGATTATTGTTGGTTTAAAAGGTGAGATATTAGCTTGTATCAATCTAACATCTAACTAATTTTCCACTACTAATATCTTGGGCCCACCAGTGTATGACTATCCAATAAAAAAGCCAAATGCCACCTCTCTATCCATGCCCATAAAAACCTAAAAAACAGTGTGAGTCGGTTTCTTGTAAGCACAGTCCACTATAAAAACAGGCCTGTAGGGTTCAGGAGGAAAGTTATGGAATGTGTGGCAGTCCGAAGCACACAGGGATGCCAGGTTACTCAGGAGCATTCACCTACTCCCACAGCTGCATGAAGGTAACATGTCTGGCAATACAGTTAACAAAACTCCAAATCAAGAAACAAGGTGCACTTGTCAGGGGAAAACAAATCAAAAACAGAAATCCCATTTCCCGTCTGCCACTTGTAATTGCCATTAAAACCCACCACCCTACATTCCTGTAAGAGCAGCCAGCAATAAATTTCCCACCTGATGTTTGCCTACCAGCCTTGCAACCACAGATATAATCTTGTAGCTCATTGAGAGGATGCCTGACTCTAGCAGTATACGTAACAATCAGGGATCTCTGTCTTCAAAGAGAGACAGACATCATTCAATCGTGTTGTCGAGGAAGTAAAGAGGTGGGTGGGTTGCCCCCCTCCCCAAGTAATTTCCCTGAGGGTGTGCTCTGCAATGGGGAGATAAGTAACCAGACTGAGGACAAGGCTGGCATTCTACCCTGAGTCCAAAAGACAAAACGCTTGAGTCCATTTAAAGAGAGGAATCTGACAATGCAGCATTTGTCTCGATGCCAGCCCGAGAACAAGTTCCCCATAGACATGTCGATATGAAACACTGTGCACACCAACTTTAGGCTGAGAAGATTACTATAAACAATCTTATTTTAAATTGGCAAAGCAGAAAATGCTGATATTGGATTATCTCAATTAAATGCAAACTGGGAATGGGAGTGATTATGAAACTGTTTGCTGACAGCGGGCTCGGAAAAGAAGCACACAGTACTTATGCAGCGTCAAATCCTGTGCTTTTCATTACAGCAGAAAAAAACACTAACAAGTTGAAGGTAAGGCCTTGTTCAACAGCATGCACTTCATGACGAGTGCCTTAAATGAACGATCAACTGTGCAAACTGGGCAGCCATGCTGATTATACAAAGCTGACGACCGTGTCGGAGCATTGCAGCTTATGACTTACGGCTTCCACAACAACTGCAAGCCCAATAAACCCTAACCTTGTTAAAGAGTTAATATAATGTGTTTTCCACAGACAGGTGGTCTCATTTAAGCTTTTAAAAGTGGAGACAGATTTAGCCCTGTACTTAAAAAAAAAAAAAAAAAGAAAAAAATTTAATTTAAAAACTGATCTCACCACTAAACATGTTTTAACGAAGTGTCTCCAGAGACTCACATTTATTTCTTTACGAATGGAGATTATAAAAATCAAATACACACATACAGGTAGGCCCTTGAATACCCTTGAACAGCCAAATGACAGCTGCAGCCCTCAACAGTACACTCATCAGCAACCATCTTAACTGGAGTGGCTGTATCATCAGCCCACTTTCTTATTCGTGTGATGAGAAAAACATTTCTGTAAGTGTTTCCTTTTCTTGTTTGTAGGTTTCATTCGTTTAAATGCAACAGTCAGGCTAGCAGAGGACCTGCAGCCTGCAGCAGGTGGATGGCCTCTTCCCTATGTATCCTTGTGGTTAGCTGCATTAACGCACACTGCCCAAAGCATGCTGCACAAATAAAAGGCTATTTTCAGCCACTTGATTAACACTGAGCTTTCTACTTGTAATGTAAGCCAGCTGTCACACTAATAACGCTGCCTTAAAAAAAAAAAAAAAAGGAGCAGTGTTTAACTTTACAGCACTCTGTTTGAGGAGTGTTTCGTCTTCTTCTTTCTGTCCCCGTTTTCTACTCTGCGAGGCCTGGCAGCAGTCCCATGCACTCTCCCTTCACTAATAAACAGAGAATGGTTTCCCTTATATAGTTCTATTCAAACTGCACAACCTCAACAAGAAACATCAGAGGCTCGCAGGGAGGTGGGGAGTTGCAAGTAAGTCTGTTCCAGACAGAAAGGTTTCGGCCAAGGGCAAGGAGCACTGACAGTATGATTGTGTAACAGTCATACATTAGCAGCCACTTAAAGAGCTATTTCTGGTGCCGTCCATCGGCACAATTGTGCAGTGTCAGGTTGGTTGGATAGGTTTTAGAGGGCTACAAAAGGGACACACATCCAACACAAAACTATTTGAACTAAGTAAAGGGTCAGTGTTTTCTTGAACTGGGTCAAAAAAACAAACCAAAAAAAATAGTTAAGAGAAAACTCTTCAAATAGCATCAAACGAGGGATGAGGAGTGTGTGATAAAACTATTTCACCTGCTTGTGGTCAGATGTCAACATGTGCCATCATGAGCTATATTTGTTAACTTGCACTTTGCACTCTGATTCACCGCAAGCCAGCATCTGTCAAATCTGTGAAGCGAAACCTTACATCCAGCCAAACTGTCTAGTCAGAGAACAATGTACTTTACACTTGAATTTTATAGCTAATAACCTTCATTTATTAGGCAAAATAATGTCAAACAAATCCGGTTACAGAGAATTACAGTCTTGCAAGTGTTGGTTTTGCCTGGCTGATTATAAGAACTCAATTGGCTTAACCTGTGTGCATGGACTCTGTGAAGTTGTGGCATAATCATGCATACGATACTGCATATGAAGATCTGTTGGGGCAGCCTGTAAAAAGTGGTTGTATAACAACATCTCTAACTAACTAACTAACTAACTAACTAACTCACTTGCAAGCAGGTCTGGCCAGGCTATCACTAGGCAGCCTCTATTTCTGCTCTTTACTGTTGCGTTTACCTCCCCCTGGCTTTTCGTTTGACGTTGCACCATTTCATTCAATAAAAAGTTACTGAAGAGAGAAAATAAAGCTCTCATGTTAGCTTCAGAGATGGGACAATATGTTCAAAAGATGCATTTGTACCACTGACTGGTTAAATAAAAGTGAATAGTGCAACACAGCTACCAATATCATACCATATCAACTAATACCCATGGTCAAATAACATAAAACATTTATTTTGGGCCTTGGCAGCTCATTTAGTTAGATGACAATTCGTAGTGTAAATGATTAGCTAAAAACACAAATCTATTAATTGGAAAGTGATTGAAGGCCAGCAACATTCGGGATCAAAAGTGATCCTGCTACCATCCCGGGATCATTTCAGCCCCTCTGCCAACAGGGTGGCTTTAATACAGAGGGGTTATTCTCCATGCAAGTCAGCCACCAAACATTTGTAGCAAGAATTTATCCTCTATCCTCATGAGAAAACCAAGAATAGATGCCCCGGGCTGCAGAAGGGCTGCAGAGGAGTGAAGGGGTGGGATACATTTCCAGCACTCCCAGAATGTTCACTCACCCCTGCTCAACAAAGCTCCAAGCTGCTCCGCAGTAACTTCCTGGGGAATTCCGACACAGGATTATTTTCACAAACCACAACATCATAGGGACAAAAATAATTTGATGAGTGATACAAATGTTGAACTTTGTCAACAAAAAACAAACACTTTGAGTAATGAGAACCCCATTTGTTCTCGACTTCAGGAATAGATACAGTTACAGCCAACTGCTGAGGGATCTTCAAAGCAGCAGAGGAAACTTCAATGCAGTCATGTTTGATTTCATCATTAAAAATACAAGGACTGAGAAAGTTTTCATTGACAGAACCATCAAAGCTGGATGCGCTCATCCAATTTTTTACATTCTGGTTGCAATTTCAATTGATATTCTGTCTTGTTTAAATGCCAAGTCTGATTTTTCTTCTTGTACACTGTGATCAATATCTACAGTACGGGTGTAGGTTTAGGGTGCAAACTTGGATAAAAAGCTGCAGTTGCCCTTACTGCAAATAATAATATATATATTATAGTTTTCTGATTCATCTGTAGTACACATTTTAGAGAAACTACCAAAAATAATCACAACAAGAAGCATTTGGCATTAGGCAGTGCACTGAGTGAATCGAAAATAAAGCGCTTTGCTCAGGAGCACTTGTTGTGGTGGAGAGGGTGTTACATGGTTCACTTTCTAGCTGCAAACTCTGACTTTGTCTGGAAAAGCAAACCAGTAATCTCCATTTAATATCCATGTTTCTGTTACCTTTAAGCAACTACTGCATTTCCTTTACTTTGGCAAGATCAAATAGCCCCCAAAGCAGAAGGAAGAAGTTGGGAGATGGAAAATTCATTTTACTGCCCAAAGCAACAGAAGAAGAAATCCAAGTGAAATGTGAAAATTATAGTGTGTCATACAGTAGCATGGTTCACGAGGGTGTTTGGCCACACGTGGTCACGTACAAAACAGCCAAGCTACACTCTGTTCGCAGTGCGTTGTGCTTATGTACTGGGAGCAGCAGACATCTGATTAGGTTACATTTCTGCCCTGGTGACTAAGAGGCATGAGCCTCGAGGTGGCAACCATGGCAGCATGGATTTCTGCCAGAGACGCACTCCAGTAATAGCTGAGGATCTCAGCTGCAACCTGAAACGCATGTCAGAGTAGATTCGCTTTCAGCCAAGAGGGTCGAGATGACGTTCCGCTTTGGCCAAAACGCCTGAAATTACAAATCAACCTGGATTACCTCTTATAGAGATTTGTGCAGCGACATTGATCTTCATGTCCTGGCTGATTTCTCTATTCAGTTATAATAATATTAAGCAGTTTCATCATTTCCAGATATATAATGTATCAAATAGTCAACAAAATCCAAACCAAAAGGAGAATTTTAGCATACTCGCCAGATCAATTATATACAATTACTTAAATGACCAAAAAATGGGAAAGAAGGCAATTTTAAAATCACAAATAGACAACTTTAGCTTGTGTTTACACATTTAGAGCCAAAAAGCTGTGACAGATCCTGTGTCGAGCAGTTCTGGGAAGCTAATAAAAAGGACTCTTAAATTCAGAAATAGCTGGTATTCATTTCAAAGTTCCAAACTTAAACAGGATGACTTCACCTCGTTTCACCATAGGGATCTTTCAGACTTCATGTCATATTTAACCTGGTGTCATCTTCTGGAGCTTGACAACCTAATAGACACATAGCATGGTACTGACAAGTCTCGAAACATATAAGCATGTGTGTGTTTTACGGAAAGGCTAAGGAGAGAGGGGTGACTGTTTGCGGCAAGTTTTCCATATGATAATGTTTGAAAGTGTTGTTCAAAGACATTTTAGCACAAACAGATAATCGCTGCATTGAGAATTGAACATCTGATCTTTCAGGCGTAAAGCAGTCTACACGTCAGTGTGGTGAAATAGTGAATTCTCAGCTTGGATGTAAACAAACAAACCCCAAATAACAGGTTACTTTGTTCCCACGGATACATCCAAGCTACATAATGCTATGCCAAATCAATCCATTACAACAGGAGTGCCACAATGTTCCACAAAGAGCCGGTGTGGCTGCAGGTTTTTCTTCCAACCAACCAAGAGCACACAGTTTGACCAATCAACTATCTGAAGACTGAGATCAGTTGATTAAATGAGTCAAGTCTGGTGTGCTGCTGTTTGGTTGGAAGGAAAAACCTGCAGCCACACCGGCCCTTCGTGGAACAGTTTGGGCATCCCTGCATTACAATATATGAACATTTGTGGCACACTGAACATTGTCACGTATGTGCTCTTCTACTGGGGTAACCATTCAAATGAGCAACTCTGTTCAAAATGCCTACTAAGTAGTAGGCAGCATGAGTTTTCATCCGCCGTCACTATGACAACCATAGTGGCAACTGCAGCTCCAGACTGCTCGGCATGACCAAAATTTTGTATTTTTAAATTCAGACTGTGGGGTCCACTGACTTACATCACAGCACACATACAACGACATATGCAGACTGCTGCAGGGTACCAGTTGCTCAGACAGACTGCTCCTCCTGAAACGTACTCCACGTTCCATATTCCAAATTTTAGAGTAGAAATTAAAATGATTATTAAAAAAAAATAAAAATAACATGAACATTTCCTATCCTTGAGTCACGCCGAGTGTTTAAAACCAATCAATTAGCAAAAGGCCACAGAAATAGTTTTTCCGTGTTACTGGCAGGCAACCACTGTACTGGCTTATATTCGTGATGCAATGCACATTGGATGGTGGACTGAGTGGGAGGCAGGCAAACCAGAACTCAGTGGGAGGTGGGAAAAAACAGACAGTAGACGGGATGTGCCAAAAAGGCAGCCTCTGCTGCATCCATCCAACAATGATCAACATTACTACTTATGAAAGTCAGAAAGTTTGGTTGAAAGCTTCACTGCTGATGGGCTTGACGGACAGAATATCACCAGAAATTGATATGCTCTTTTCAAACCTGTACGTTATTCTCTAAAAAAAAATTTCCAGTTGACCTTTGGCTCAACTCTGTAACTCTTCAATGTTTAGTCAGCCTAGCCTGTTGCTAATTTTTAAATATGAGGTTGTATCTATGACAAAAAGGAGCACTGGAAGTGATTCAATGTGCTTTCTGTCTGATACTGAACTGAGTTAAGTAGTGTACATTTGGAAGTGCCAGACACAGGGCCCCTATTTCTAACAGGAAGCCCTGCTTGGAATCTTGTGATTTGACTCTTATGTTTAAGGTTACGCATGCCTTGGCTTGGTCACAACGAAGTGTGAAATTCTGTGATATTGTTAACTTGAACTAGACCAGACATTCCTCCGCCTCCATTCAAACCTTTTTCACTCCGCTCTCTCACTGCAGAGCACTACACATTAAACACATCATCACCAGAGCGCTCTTTAAAATGCATCTTACCTACAATTTGTAAGACATTAAACCATCTAAACTGCACGGAGATAGAAATAACGCCACTTAAGTGTAGTATGAAACTTTAAAGTTGTCATTCCTGGTTGATTTGACAACCATGGTTACCATAGTAACAGCAAGTGCAGTTTAATCCTACACCAAACACTCGCTGAGCAGCTACTTTTAACAGGAAAGCTGTCTGTTTTCAGTACAACCAACTCACACTGTGGGTACAGGCATAAGTAGGCAATTTGAATCCAGGGTAGGAATGGCAGACTCCGTCACTAACAATGGAAACTGTTATACAGAAAAGGCATTAACAGAATGTAATGCAGACATACATAAAACAAAAATGGGGTCTGATTGAATGCAAAGTGCATGTGTGCATCCAAGGACTAGCAATTGTTGCCTGACTCCATAATGAGAGTCATCATTTTCACTCCATCACTGAGGTCATTGTGTGAGAAAAGGCAAATGACATCAGTATCACAGAAGAACCCATCCCACATACTGGGAATATTGAAGTCAAACAAAAGAAGGAAAAATTCCAACACTTAATGTTGCAATGTATTAAAATTATGCAAAAATATACCATCAAACACACATGGTATACAGATACTTGATCACTGAGTAGGCAGCGTTCCTCATTCAGGAGGACACAACATGTTTGGACCAGGGATAGTATACCTTGCTTCTAAATATGAACACTGTCATCCTTGCTAAACCTGTGCACTACATCCCACGATACTTGAATTTTATCTTCAGCTCCAGTTCAAGAGACGCTCCAATGGTAATGATTGCGATCAAGCTCGCATTCATTCCTTTTAAAATGTACTCATGTACACTACCTTACAAAAACATGCAGTCTAATGCATTCACGTGCTGTTCTAATGACGGCGTTTAAATGTTTAATCACATCTAACCATTATCAGTTAAACAAACAAAACAATGGCAATTTGCTAATTTTGGCCAAAACCAAAAGCTGATGCCTAGTTACCAACTTGGCAAACATTTCCAAACATTTGTCTAAGGCCTGTGAGATCCAAAAATAAATAAATAAATAAGCAATGAGTTCCAGATGACTAACTGGGAGCCTCACTGGGAAACATGCAGAACAGACACAGATTTCTCACTCAGTTATTGCTGCGTTTATTGGTAGATTATATTTATTCCAGAACAACTGAGGAACAAGTGTCAAGGGACGCAGCTTATCAGACATTTTCTGAATAATCTGAAGCAAATATAATTTAACCAGGCTTTCTCTGTTCAGCTCAAATTCTGCCACAAAAAGCCTGAAAAAAGCCTCTCGTCATTACAGCGGTTTTTACACACACACAAAAAAAAAAAGGCAAACAGATCGCAGCCTTAGCGTTTCCTTTCTGCTACAACAGCCTGTTCATCTCCTGGAGGAAATAACTCATTAACATGAATTGTACTTGCAGACTGTCCCTCACAAGTTGACCATGACAATAATGACACTTCCTGTAAGCTCAGCAAAACTACCTGACTGAGCTCGGGCAACAAACTGTTGGCTCCCCTCCCGTTGTCCAGTCCATTAAAATGGTGCCCCATGTGATTAAAGTGTCATTATGGGTTGCTCATTACTTCCCCTCTGTGGTTGCTGTTGACAGCAAAGACGTGTTTCCATGCAGAACAAAAGGGACCGATCAATAAATGAGCCATGTGCTGCCGAGGAGCAACCCTTCCACTACCAGATGAGATTGGCCTTGGCACATGGTCATCGAATGTTAGTCCCCTCAAGGCTATGAACAACTTAAGATGTTGCACAGTAAACTGTTGCTTGATGTTAGATATTTCAGTACCAAAAAGACTATGGACAACAGATTATGCCATTTAAAGAGAGTCATTACAGCTTTCATTACATGCAGACTTAGACACCATTTCCTGAAAGATTTAGACTGCTTCTCCTTTCCTGACGCCGATTTCAGCACTAAATAACTGAACAGCTACAGAGTAAAGAGAGTATTTGTTGATTGCTTTGAGAAGATTGGTTTCAAACTACGAATAGCATAATGGATGCATAAACACGAAAAAGGTCAGCACAGTTGCTAACATGATGAAAAAGCTTTTGATTGCTGCTTTAATGGAAGGAGGAAAGCCAGATAGAGTTTGGTCAGTTTAATAAATGATCAGTGCCATGGCTGGTGGCAGAGGCGCATACTAAGCAGCAGCAGCAGCAGCTGATGGTAACAGTTAACTACGAGCCTTGGGAAAAATGACATTTTCAAAAAGATGAAACAGAAGCATAACTGATGAGCGCAGAAGAAGAAGAAGAAGAACAGGGGACGGGCTCATTAGACGAGAGCTGCCATTTTGAAAGGACAGATTTTAACACGGGGCAACTTGAGGAGATGGGATGACATTCTCGTGCTGCTGCAAAAATTCTCACACCTTTATTAACTGTAGATTTTTTTTTTTAGAGATGGAGGGGAGTTATATTTAATAACCACCAGCCATTCCCCACGTGAAATGCTGTCCTAAATGCCAAATAGATCTGAACACATAGAGTGATGTTAGACATACCTAGAGGATGTGTAAGCAGCATTCGTTCCTGAAGCATTACACACACATTGGAGCCTGCAGCCTATAAGGTCATGTGTCTTTCTCTGACAAGCCAGGGTCTAGGCTGCCAGAGGGGGGAGTCGGGAAATGACGTCGGGAAAAATGTGTGTGTGTGTGTGTGTGTGTGTGTGTGTGTGTGTGTGTGTGCAATTTACTTTTGCCCATCAAACTGCCAGAGCATCCCACTTCCACATCAAACATTTTGCCAGTGCCACCATTTCATCTGACCCCGTCACATCTGCCTCCCAACCAGCTCTCAGTCTACAATGCATTGATCCACTCACTGCAACACCAGTGTGGAGTGTATTGATCCTTGTGGCACACACACACACACACACACAAAATTCAACTCAACAGCCAAATAGAGGAAGGGAGGTGGTGGGACACACACACACACACACACACACACACACTTGAATATATCTGTGATCTCCAACAACAGATTCAGCATGTGGTTGGTATTAACGGCAGAGCCCGTGTCTATGAAGGGGTGTGGCAGCAGAGAGGATCCAGGCAGCCATCCTCACAATGCAAACAATGAGGGGAAGGATGAGTGCGGCAGAGAAGCCGCAGGTTATTCTGCATGTCGCACTTGACTTTTTTTTTTTTCCTCTCTCCCTTGCTTCTTCTTCCCATGCTGCTCTCATGATCCACCCCCTATGACCGAGATGAGCATTGCTGCAGACAGCCAAACACATGCACCTAACCGTGGACAAAAATACTGGATGAGGTTGTAATAACGCCCACGACTGCATTACAAAAAAATTAAAAAATATATGATGTTTGGCGTTGTGGTGAAGATGTGAGTGGATTTTGATTTCAGGAGCTGTTTTTTTTTTTTTTTTTTTTTTTTTTTTGCACGGGTGGCCGCCCTTTAATGTGTGCGTTTCATGCGTGGCTTTCTTATTATTACAGGGGAAAAAAAAAAAAAAAGTTGGAAACAATTACCTGTGGCATTAGTGGCAGCTTGGTAATTTAACATGGCGGAGACCCTGGCCCGGTGCAATGTAATCTCCGTGAACTCTGCATGCCTCTTTGACTCTGCACCTCAAAACCAAACCTCCGTTGTCCACATGCTGAATCCTGCACACCCTCCAAAGAAAAGCTCACCCTGCATGCGACCCCTGCAGCAGAGCACTGTGGTCTGTAAAGTCTCCCCCCTCCTCATAAAAAACCCACAACCGATGCCACTAGAGTAGACTACAATTAAAGACTCCACAAGTTACGTTGATTCAAATGAGCATCACTGCCTTCTGCAACCGCAACTTATAGCAGCGATCCATACATTGGCAACGCAGTCACAGGGAGGGAGGCACATCCACACTCACGCAGGGCTCCTTCAATCTCTCCCGCACACACGGATACGGCGTGCGGTTTTTTATTATAACGCTTTTGGTCGGAGAGAAGGTCAGACGGATCGGCTATGTCTGCTGCGGGAGAGATGTGCTGCAGAATAAAGGCGATTACGAGGCTGTGAACCTACCTTCAGATCCTCTACTGGGGCATTGTAAGCGAGTCAGCCCTGAGAAGATGCACATAAGCCGACAGTCCCGCTCCGCAGCAGTAAAATATCCTCCGCGTTGAGGGAAATTTCCAAGTGGCCGGACAGAGTGCATGAGCAGCGGCACTGTGTGTAACCGAGGAGAGAGGGGGGGGAGATAATCCCACGGTGGGGCGAAGAGGAAATGCGTCATTATTAATGGACTAAATGCTTTGTAGTCTATCCGTGCTCCTTTGTAGTCCACAGGCACTACACACTGAGGCGACTCAAGATATCTTTAAAAATGTTTGATTGTATGTTGAAATGTGATTTTGAGAGCACTTAACCTCACTTTTCTTTTTTCTTTTCTATTATTATTATTATTATTATTATTATCATCATATTGTGCTGTTCTCTCAGGGGTAGCCAGGCTGTCCTTGCTTTTGGTAATGTCTTATAGAGTCAGAAAAAACATTCTGACTGAAACATATCTTCTTTTTCAGTCCACAGAGTTTGTTCTGCGGGGGAGAGATGTGCTGCAGAATAAAGGCGATTACGAGGCTGTGAACCTACCTTCAGACCTCTACTGGGGATTGTAAGCGAGTCAGCCCGGAGAAGATGCACATAAGCCGACAGTCCCGCTCCGCAGCAGTAAAATATCCTCCGCGTTGAGGGAAATTTCCAAGTGGCCGGACAGAGTGCATGAGCAGCGGCACTGTGTGTAACCGAGGAGAGGGGGGGGGGGGGGGGAGATAATCCCACGGTGGGGCGAAGAGGAAATGCGTCATTATTAATGGACTAAATGCTTTGTAGTCATCGTGCTCCTTTGTAGTCCACAGGCACACACACGGAGGGACTCAAGATTCTTTAAAAATGTTGATTGTATGTTGAAATGTGATTGAGAGCACTTAACCTCACTTTCTATATTTCTATTATATTATTAGTATTATTATTATTATTATTATTTATTATATTATTTATTTATTGTCATCAAACTGTTATGTTAATGTATGGTTAATATATAAATGCATTTGAAGTATTGGATTCAAGCCCTCTCCAATAAAGAAAG